>NW_026088020.1:0-173538 GCF_022539395.1 Myiozetetes cayanensis
AAATACCAGACTACCACTTACCCAGCCACCAAACTCAAGCAACAAACAAATTTACATCTGAAAAGCCAATGCCAGACACCACTTAACATGTACTTAAGAACCAGGAACGTGTATAAAAAGAGACACTGACTTCATTTCGGTGTGTGCCTAGGCAGGGCACTGCCCTCCAGGCCACCCAGCGCTGTTTTGCTTTATTATCGCTTGCTTAATAAATTTATCAATGTTTAATTGGAATTGAGTTGTCTAAATTCTTATACTAACTTATAACAGATGGGTTTTCAAAAATCTGTCCCTCTGGAGAAGGCTCTAATTTCGGGATCAAACTAAGTATTTCTCTGCTCTGGACATCAATGGCCCAGCTTTGTAGTATTACAGGAATGACAAGCACTCCTTTAAGAGAAGCTGAATGAGGACACTTGTAGAGCAGCATTTCTTAAAACCCTCTCTTTAACCATGGTAAATTGACAGCAACTTTCATGTCACCTCAGTGGTTTTAGACCTCAAGCCAGACCATGGTTTATTGTGTTGGGACACCACAGATTTTGGCGTTTACCAAAAGCATTGCAACAAGCAATCCATTTTCAGCACAGAGGCATCATTGAGACAACAAACCACACTCCCTGAGGTGGCTAGACCTTCCTTATTTCTAGTTTGGAGTCACACAAGGGCACAGGGTGTCTGTGAAATTACTGGTCCAAATGCCCATTAGGCTAATGAAACATATCCTGCTGCCACGGGAGCACTCATGTCTTTTTCTCAGAGGGTTTTCAGATGAACAGAGCTATTGAAATAGTCTGAGACACTTTTGAGAGGTAAGATAGCACACAGGCTTTTAGGCCAGGTACTCACTTGAATTCTGTGAACCAGTACTCCTTCACATGTCCTCCAAAAACTGAAAGAAAGATTCACTTATCATCTTCAGTCAAAGTGAAAATACTGCCAGTGGGCTCATCAATATAATAATTTAAATAGTGTTGCCAGGAAGGCAGTGAATTTTACTTTAGCAATGTGACTGATCTGGGCTAGACTCAATTTTGTTGTCCACCACAAATTGATATAATCATGATAAATCTCTTTAAAGCACTTTACCTCTATTTCCTGTTTCACAATGTAGGCTCAGGAGATATTCTTCCTCTTCTAGCCTATGTAAGGTATAGATATTTCAGGGACGGATCTAGATCTTTCAGTGACTGCCTAAAAACACATAGTTTTAGGTCAAATTGGAATTGGCTGAGGTTCCTCATCTTGCTACTCGTGTGAGTCTCTCAGTCTTTGTAAGGGTACTGTTTCTAATTGCTAATGGTAATTTGAGCTCCATTAATCTGGATTTGTTTTGGTTTTATCTACATGGACACGTAGAATAGAATAGAATATAGAATAGAATAGAATAGAATATAGAATAGAATATAGAATAGAATAGAATAGAATAGAATAGAATAGAATAGAATAGAATAGAATAGAATAGAATAGAATAGAATAGAATAGAATAGAATAGAATAGAATAGAATAGAATAATTCTGATGGAATGAACACACAAAAATCATCTACCCCAACTGGGAGGTTAAAACATGGTGCCACGAATAGAGTTCTGGCAATGATATTACAGAGGAAGGTATTTATTTCCTCTCTTGCAATTAATACACTTTCTGGAAATTCCGATTTTGTCATGGTCATTTTAAACATCATCATTTTACTAAAAGTTTTGAGTCAGCTTCATGTGCTTTTTAAATGTTGCAAGCAGTTCTTTGCTTTTATAGGCAGAGTTTATCTGTCTGACCATGTGTCCATACAATTGTCATTCACCTAAATGAATGAGAGGAGAGCATGGAAGGAAGTATTTGCATGATTGATGGGAAGAATTAATTTATTCTAGCCACCCAGCAGTACAGTAATTGGTGTCTGGGACACACTGCAAGTGCCACATAATAGCTGTCAGTGTCATGTGTACGCAGATGGTCTCAGTGTTTTGGTGTGGAGATAACACTGTGACAAAAGGATTGGCATGGTGTGAACAGAACACCACAATTCTTGGCTTGCAACCACTGGCAGCACTGTTGTGCTGTCCTACATACAAGACATCTCTCACTGTTTCCTGCATCTGAAAAGATGCTGATACCTCTAAAATGAGAAAATCGAGACTTGAAAGCAGCAGCAGAGATCTATGAAATATATGTGACTTTCTCCCATGGTCTTTCAGATGCCTAAACAGTTGGGGGAGGGGGTGGTTTTTTGTTTATTTGTTTATTTTAAATTTTTTGTTATTGTGGGGCATTGGAGACAAAGACTTTGTTCTGAAGACTGAGCATACTTTCTAAAGTTCCTACAAAGTATTGAAAGGTAAAAATACCTCTTTTGAGTTCATTAATTAGCTCCCATGTAATCCTCAGAAAGCACTTTCAGCTAGAAAAACAGCTAAGCTAGCAGTATAACTGGGATTACTGCCACACACTTTAGTTTCTGTCCTCTCCTGCTCTCCTGTCGTCCCACCTCCAGAACAATCTATATAATGGGAAATACAGATTTTCCCCTGTTCCTTATCTGTGTCACAAAGGAAAATGTTGAAGGTCACATGGTTGAAGGTCACTGGGCATGCTACTATAAACCTGCATAAGACTTGCACAGTGTGATTCCTAGACATTGGGTTGTCCAGCCTAGTTCATTCCAGTAGTCATGAATATCTGTATTTTTAAAGCAAAGCAGGTGGCAGGCTGCAAACGCTGGTTGAAGGGGAAGTGGGAGAGGCTGGCTGCTCTTTGGTATTTGGTGCGAAAGCAGGTTAGCTATTGACACCTTCCTGGTTACACACAGCTGGATGGGATTTCAGCAGCCTGAGACATAATGTCAAATGTGATCAGTGTTTCTTTAGTTTCTTCATACTGCTGAGTCTCCATACTTTGGCTTTGCTGGTGCTGTGTTGCACTGCAATACCTCCCACTGTCATGGCTGCTGCACACCACTTACCCTGCAATCTCATTGTTGGGGGAGAAGGTAGAACTCTTAAAGCCTTCAAATCCTTGTGGTGTCAGGGGTGGCCTGACTCCCATTGGCTTCTGTGTAGCACAGTCATTGAACAGCCCTGTTTGTCAAGCCTTCAAAACCGAGTGTGGTACGGAGAGGAGTCCTCTTCACCACGAATTGAGGAGCTCAGTATAAAGGAGAAAAGTTTCCCTACATAGTCAGATTTTCCTACAGAGGCAGATAGCACTGGGAACAGTGTGAATCACCTGTGTTGAATGGGATTCTCTAATTCAAAGTCCACTTACATCAACAGCAAAGCTCCATCTCTCATAGAACTGAAATATTTTCCAAACAATGTCCTTTTGGGGAGGGCAGGGGAGGGCAGGGCAGGAGAAAGGGAAGGGAAAGGGAAAGGGAAAGGGAAAGGGAAAGGGAAAGGGAAAGGGAAAGGGAAAGGGAAAGGGTTGTGAGCAGACAAGATTTCCATGCAGAGGCAGTTTCAAAGTATGCACATGGGGAGAGCCATCTATGGTATCTGGGAATAGACATGGTCAGAATCAGCTGCTGAATGCTCTAGTGTAAAAAATATTGCCCAGTTACTAGTGGGGTTCTGCAGAACCCCATCTTAGGCCCTTTGCTCTTCAACATCTTCTTTAACGACTTGGATGCAGGAGTTGAAGGAATGCTAAGTAAACCTGCAGATACTAAACTGGGAGGAGCTGTTGACCCCCTCAAAGGCAGAGAGGCCTTGCAGAGAGACCTCAGCAAATTAGAGGGCTGGGCAATCCCCTGCCTGTAATTGATGATTTAACAAAGACAAGTGCCAGATTCTGCACTCGGGGTGGGGTAACCTGGGATGTATGAACAGACCAGGGGGCAAGTGGCTGGAGTGCAGTGCCACAGAAAGGGACTTGGGGGTCCTGGTCAATGGCAAGTTGAATAAATGTCGGCAGTGCCCTGACAGCCAGGAGGGCCAGCCAGTCAAGGGACGGGATTGTCATGCTCTGCTCTGCACTGGGAAGAGTGCCTTGAACATTGTGTGCAGTTTTGGGCACTGCAATATAAGAAAGACATTAAGCTATTAGAGCGTGTCCAAAGGAGTGCTATAAAGATAGTGGAGGGTCTAGAGGGAAGCCATTCAAGGACCAGCTGAGGTCACTTGGTCTGTTCAGCCTGGAGGAGACTGAGGGGAGACCTCATTGCAGTTACAACTTCCTTGTGGGGGGAGGAGGAGGGGCAGGCATGGGTCTCTTCTCGGTGGTCACCAGTGACAAGACCCAAGGGATTGGCCTCAAGGTGTGTTAGGAAAGTTAAATTTAGATATTAGGAAAGGTTCTTCACACAGGGGGTGGCTGGGTGCTGAAATGCACTCTCTAGGGAAGTCGTGACAGCACCAAGCCTGCCAGAGTCCAAGAGCGTTTGGACGTCACTCTCAGGCACATGGTGTGATTCTTGGTGTTGTCCTGTGCAGGGCCAGGAGTTGGACTTTGATGATCCTTGCCAGTCCCTTTCAACTCAGAATATTCTATGATTCTACAATTCCATAATCAGTTCTATGATTCCAGAGATCAAAGCTCTGACTGTGCCCTAAAGTGACTGATTTGGAGAGGAATCTGACTCAGAGTACCAGTAATAAGGCTATTTGTTTAGACGTGGCTCTCAGTCACAAAAGATCATTCCTTCTGCCCCCATCCCACAATTGTTTATTTATTTGCTACTTGTCTTGTCCTGACTCTGGGTTGTGGGCTCTCCACGTGGAACAGTCTGTCCTTTTTTTTTTCCCTCACACCTATGGATGTAGATCTTAAATGCTTAGATCTTGGTTTTCCCTTGAAACCCAACTTGCACTCCTGCATATTTTAGAGATGTGTTTTGTTGTCATTTTTGACAGCATATCAAACAGCTCAGTAATCCTTCATTTGGGATGCCACTTCTTGAGGTAGAGTTTGGATTAAAACTGAGCTTTATGTTAATCCTAGCTTAATTCTTTCATGATCTTCAGTTTAATTATTGAGGGGTCACCCTAGTTTGATAAGATCTGTGAAACCATCATTTACAAAACAAAGCAGTATATCTAGATGCCTTTACCCTTAGATGAAATTAGTTTGCTCATAAGATCAAATATTTATTTAACACTTACTTAAGGTTAATGAAAAATTTTTTTAGAGATAATATTTTACAACATAAACCAAGTACAAGTAAAGAGACCTTGAATGATTAAATAGATGCATGAAACTGATCTGTTAACATTCCTTTAACATGAATAAACAAAACTGGTGTTAAGAATTTGCAATCAAAGTGGGTCTGCACTCTTAGAATCCTAATTATGAGCTGAACAACAAGACAAACATTGCCTTCCTCTTTCTAAATATCTAAATCTTTTAGAAAACAAATCACTCTAGATGCTTACAGGTGTTAATTGCCAAAATCATTTTGAAAAACGTATTCTGATTACAATGCATTTTGCTGAAACCAAAGTAGTCAGTCATGGAGTAAAAGCTACAGCTTGTCCTCAGTGACGCTGAGGACTTTCACTGCTTTCTTTATGAGCCATGCATATATTTGGGCCAAATTATGTAGCAGAGCTAGATTTTCTGTTCCACATCCTCCAGCACATAATTCAAAGGTGCAATAAAGTCCTGAGCTAAAATGAATTTTCTATCTGCTTTTCTTCACAAAGCTGAGCTCAGTTTTAGTGACTCATTCGAGACCACCTGTATTTCTAGTGCTTTCTCGTGACGCTGAACACTAAATATTAAGGTAACTACAGTGCGGCAAAAAAGTTCTGGACACTTAGTGAGGTAGTGATGTCGTAGCTATGATGATCTAAGACTGTAAGAAAGACAAGGTTTGACAGAGAGGCACTGATCTTCACAGTGCTAATTAATGCAGTTGGAAAAAGCAGATAAGCTTGCAGGCACATGCGGGTTTATTTTCAAGACAAGCAAATGGAAACATTAAACTTGTAAGTCCAATAAAAGTTGAGAATTTTGACACTCATTATCTGAGAAAAGACAGATATATAGGTAGGTAGGTAGGTACATAGATGGATAGATAGGTAGATAGATAGATAGATAGATAGATAGATAGATAGATAGATAGATAGATAGATAATTGAAGATACGTGAATAATTGAAGACTAGAGGAATTGTGGTGGTGATACCAGAGATTATCAACTTTCTCCAACTAAGATCTTACCTTAGACTTTACTGAAGGGTTCACCCAACCTGGGTGCACCTCCTTAAGGAACAGCTTTGAGTACTGACTCCACTCAGTGGGAATTGCTGAGTCCTACCTTTCCAGAACATGGTACTCCTTTCCCAAATGACAGAGTTGCCCCAGTATAGAAAAGTCGTCTTGGACTGGGGAAGCAGATCCTGTACAGCCAGTAGAGATATTTCTCTCCTAATAGACATTCCCTCCACAATGTTGAAATTCACAAGATTAGGATGTTTTACACAAAATGAAAACAGCTGAACATTACCAAAATAAGTAGAAAATTTGTCTCCTTCAGAATGACAGAGCATGAGAGAAGCTTTATAATGGATTTTATTTGGGAGGTGAATTATTCAGCCCTTACAGAGATTTTACTACAATAGCTGAAAACTTGCCTGTCTGCCTGAAATAGCCAGAAGTAATGGCTTAATATTTAGTTGGCACAGGCAAGAGGGAAAGTCAGAGACAGTGTGATTAGTAAGAGCTGGTTGATAACCAGCATCACTTTTCAGTCTCATTCACTGCAGGACACTACCAGCCTTCCACTGCTATCCATCAGCAGACATATGTGTGCCCAGCTCCAGCAGGTACTTCTCAAAATGCCACACAGAAATTCCTATCCATCACTTCCAAAGTCCTTATCCTCCTTGGTGAAACTGTCATAGACCTCAGCAGGAGCAGAGAGTCACCTAAGATAGGAATATATGGAATATGCTGATGATCTAGGCAGGATTAGTCAAGCTGGTTTCTTCAAGAAAACAGATAAAGACAACAGACAGCAAATCATGATAGGCAGCTATTACAGGATACTTTCTATTACCTTGGCAGTTGCACAATGATTTTGGACTAATGGCAAAGTATTTGGGGCTGACGTCTGGGTAGCCAAATTGTGCTACCACTGCACGAAAGTAGAATGTGGCTAATTAATCCAAATGGCATATAAAAGGAAGCTAAAAGCCTGATTTTTAAAGCTCCCAGACAAGAAAAGTCTTCATTCCAAAGTCTTGATTAGCTGTCTTTAATCTGAAGCAAATTCTGTTGAGAGACAAAAGCCAATTAAAGTACATTTCAGTAGATAATCCAGTATCTCATTCACACCTTTTCCATATCCCACTCATTAAAGTGGTAGAGTCTTGGCACATCTATGATCTCGTATTTTAAAACATGGATATCATTCAGTGTTTTGATTAGTAGGTGACAATAGAGGAACATTGTAAAACACATCAATTAAACTAAATTACATTTCACAAAATCTGTTTCAGTACCTCGACACTGAGTCAAAGTTTTAAAAGAACTCTTCATCTATTAGAAACAGAGGAAAAAAATTGGCACATAGATTACTCACAAGGTACATTTTAATGTAAATTTAATTAAAGATGAAAATTTAATTAAAGAGTACAACAACAAAATAATAATAGCTCATGATTCAGCACATTGATAAACAGGATCAAGCAATTTGTGTTCTGTTTTCATTATGTTTGTCTTCCAAAAAAAGCTGCTCTTCTTCTCCAAGCAAGAATGCCGTGAGCTGCTACGAGAGAGCTGTGCTTTCCCACTGACTTTTTTAAGAGTCAGGAGGAGCTCATAGCAGGGCAAGGGAGGTCAGTGGTTCTGAAAGTTACTCTCTTCTCTTAGTCAAGTGCTGGCATATGAAGTTTGAAGAAAACAGTAAGAACAGCTCTAGGGCGTCAGAGCAAACACTCTTCTAGCTCCATCTCCAGCCTCTGACAGTGGCCAAGAGAGTCACAGATTACACCTGCCTTTCTCTAAGGGAGCATAGGGGCACTACCAGCCTGAATAAAATTATATAGAAATACAAATGAAATGTTATACAGGCAGAATAAACAGAAAATGTCTGCTAAAATGCTGGCTGATGATGCTGTCCTCCATGGGAGCAGATTTGTAGTTTGGTATGTCTGGACCAGCTGGTAAAAACGGAGGTAACAGCTTCTGAGAGTCTTAACTCCTTCCTTGAGGCACTTAAGACAGGCTAAAAATCATATTAAATCTTGGTGTTATATAACTGTACAAATAGATTAGACTGCTGAGGACAACAGGATAGTTTAACCTGATGAACTTGAAAAAATCTTTAAAAGGCAAGAGGTGGTAGGCACCATGAGAGTAGTAGTAGATATTACTAGTAACTGGTTTTCTTGGTAACAGACACTACCAAGAGAGTAGAAGGATAAACATAATGAGGCACAAACCCCTGGTCTCTGATTTTTAGTATTACGTAGTTATGGATTTCAGTTTCCAGCTGGAGAATGAAATAATTATGTATGTGTACCTTGAGGCTGAGGACTGGCAGGTTAGAGACAAAGTTCCTATATAGATAATTTGGGGAAACTCATTGCTGGGTAGTGGCTGGCTAGCTTTGCTCACGTGGTTTCCAAAAGGGTATTTAGTCATTGAAAGAATGCTTCAGGGCATACATGTCTGCCTCCATGGATTTTGATGACTCAGCTGGGAGAGGGCATTGATTTTGGGAGCCATGTATCTGCTCTGCTAGTAGTTGCTTTTACTCTTTGCTTTCTTCAGTTTGCCACTCTTGTTCTGTGGGAATATTTCCTATAGCAAGGAATTTGGTCAGGTTAGGGTCATTTGCAAGTCAGCAAGAAGAGTTTCTTTCAAGTTGTGATCTTTTTCTAACAGTGTAGTGATTTGTTAATAACTTTGAAGATTCCCGTACAGGCAAGTTAAGGCCTGTGCAATGCTAGCAGATTTCTCTTTGCCTTGTAATACCTGGTACTCATGGCCTTCAAAAATTCAGCCTGTTTCTCAGAAGCAGCATTTTTTACAGGTTTGTCAACTTTACTTTGGTGAAATGAATATCAGGAGAGATTTCCACAGCACAGTTACAACACTGTTGAAGGGTTTGGCTATACATTACGGCCTTCTGAAAAGACATTAAAGAATATAATTTTGGAATTACACTTAACTCCTCTCAAATGTCAGTGTGTGAAGGCAGAAACCAGATTTGCAGAAGAGAGGATATTGCCAATGCTTTAGAGTATAGCACTGCAGAGACTTCATGAACCTGTTATGTGAGTGTCACTCTCTGCCTCTTACCCAAGAGAACATGATCACACTTGCCCCCTTTCTGCCATAAAATTCTCCAGAATCAGACAGATCACTCTCTGTGTCTCCTTTTCTCACTCTTCCTTGTACCCAGGCCAGTCCTCACAGACCTTGAGTTAGATATGCCCTAATTTTACATAGCTCTAGTTTAACTTTCCTACATGAAATGAGTGACTGCCAAATATTGCATCATAATCCTAATAAACTGTCCAAGAAGGACACAGCATGCTGGCATGGTCTGTCATGCAGAGGCAAAGCAGGACTGGCCTTCTCTTTCCTACCTTTCTGGTTTCATGCTGGCTATTTGACACTCAGTGATCAGGATGGAGGTATAGAGCTTTCTGAAAGGTATTGTTTTGAGAAATATCAACATCAGTGAAAGTCTACTTTGTACACAAGGGAAATATGTTGTTTGTTCTTTATTCCTCTGAGTTACAAAGTTGGTCTTAAATAGAAAGGGACTATCTAAACAAGTAGTCTAGCTCAAATCTACAATGACTTCACCCTGTCTTCTGGGTTTATTTATTTTAGTCATCATGAACAGTAATTCTCTCTTGCTGTTGCTTAGAAAAGCATCTTGCAATTATTAATTTCACCTCAGAGACCTGACCCTGTGGATTGCCTAAATGGGACAGATGGAGGTTGTCTAAGGCTGTGTTTCATCATCCCTGTCCTTGGCAGGCCTCCCATAGACATCACAAGAGGCAGTCTGATGTTCTGTGTTTTTGCAAAAAAAAAAAAAAGAAGGAATATTGAATTTCTTGAAAACGGTATTGACATATTTACTCATGGAAATTAGACTGTCAGATTTAGTAATAAGAGGTAGCTTTGAAGTCACAAAGCCTTCTGCCTTCCAGGCTGTGAGTGATAACAGGAGCTTACATGTTGGAAATGCAACTTAAAGTGACAAAACTTGCATAGAAAGAAGGGAAAATGTAAATAATCAATAGCACTGGTTGAGTCAGTTGCACATCTTCATTTTTAGGCTACTTACCCCTGTGATGCAAAGTAGTAATCTCTCATATAGGTATTGGCAATTAGTTCAGTCGCGTAGAGCCTGGTGCTGTTAATGCCGAGGTTGTGGCTTGTATGGGCCATTCACTTAAGAGGTGAACCCAATGATCCTTGTGGGTCCCTTCCAGCTCAGAATAGTCTGTGATTCCGGGGTACTAGCGTGGAGGCCTTGAACTGCATGACAGCTCTCCCTTTCTGGTTGCTGTCTTTCAGATACAAGTAGTTTCCATAGCTGTAAACCTGCTTAAGAGACACACAGTGAGGCAACTGCAAGAAACTTGTGAAGGCACAAACAGCAGTGAGAGGAACTTGCATAACCACTTTAATAAGGGCAGTATCCTTCTCCCACGGCTGTATTTTGTTTGTTTGTGTGTTTCTCATTCCAAAGCCCACTGATGTCAAATGAAAACTTCACGCAGCTTTCAGAGCTTCAGACTGGGGCCATAGAGACAACTTCTCAAAGCAAGAAACCAACCTGGCCTCCTTTCTACTGTCGAGAATTTATGTTCAAAGAGTGAGAAGTGTCCTGCTGTTCTAGGCCAGGTGCTCAGCCAGGCTTCATTTGACACATCTATAAACTTTGCAAGTCAAGCACCTGACCTTCAGTACTTTTTGATAGAGATTATGTCATCGGTTGCACAAAATTACAGGAACTGTAAAATGCTTTTTCTTTACAGTGATTTTTAAAATCAGACAGATTTGAAATGTGTAAGCTCTCATATCACACTACATACTCATAAATCCATGTTTCTAAAGCTTCAGAGAAACCCTGTCACATATATTTTTTTCTTTTTTTCAAGGATAATCTGCACATCTTGAACCTGATTTTTATTTATAATAAAGTTTCTTTCTACTCTGGTGGCTAACTGCAGCCTACACTTGGAAAAGGGCTTTCATTGCTGCCAGAATTTTCTGAAAAAACCTAAGCAAAAATGAGAATATGCTATTCCCAGTTCATCCTTGAGCAAATTGCTATAGACTTGAGAAATGTGGAGCCTTCATCAAAAGTGATGGAAAAAAATTATGCACTCTTACAAAATCATATTTCTGCTTTCTGCTTTCTTTACTCTGCAAGTCATCTTCTTGATTTCAGAGATTAAACATGAATGAATGAAGCAGAATCTGGTGTGAAGACTCGATGGTTTTTCAGACTCATGCTCATATTCCAAGGTTGTAAAATTGCTTCTGTATCATTTTACCGTGTGAAATCAGAGACACAGCAGGGGAACAAGGTTTGCCTAAGGAGGTGGTACTAGAATGCCACTCAGGACCCCTTCCCTGCTGTCCTCCAGCAGTCAGAGAGCTGTAATATAAAATCCACAGACCCCTCTGTTTTCCAGTCTGTCTACTCAGTCCCATTCCGAGGTAGAGGTTTGACCAGAAATAAACACCTGTCCAGTAGTTGATGAAAGAAGGTCAGTTCCTTTCCTCTACAGAAAGGATATTGCAAATTTAAGAATTTCTCTGCATTTGTAGTAAGGTATGTGGTATTGTTACTGTGAGGGGAATGATGAAGGGCAGATTTAAGGTATTAAGTGCCATGACATGTCAAGTAGTCAGAATTTCTGAACCTATTCAACCTATTGATGTCATTAACCATCAGGACAGCTTTGTAAGGATTGTGGCAACTCAAGACAACAAGGTGATCAGGTCCGGTCATCATTGGTATATGAAGGTAGCTCAACTAACCTGATCTCCTTTTATGACAAGGTAACCTCCTTAATGGATGAGGGAAAAGCTGTAAGTGCTGTTTACCTGGATGTTAGTAAAGCCTTTGACACTATTTCCCAGTGCATTCTGCTGGAGAAACCGGATGCTCATGGTTTGGATGGGAGCACTCTTTGCTGGGTAAAATAATGACTAAATGGCCAAGCCCAGAGAGTGGTGGTGAATGGAGTTAAATCCAGTTGGTGGCCAGTCACAGGTGGTGTTCCCCAGGGATCAGAACCTGGGCCAGTCCTGTCTAATATCTTTGATGATCTGGACAAGGGGTTTGAGTGCACCCTCGGGAAGTTTGCAGATGACACTAAGTTGGGTCAAGTTCTGATATGCTGGAGGGTAGGAAGGCTCTGCAGAGGTATCTGGACAGGTTGAATCAATGGGCTGAAGCCAATTGTATGAGGTTTAACAAGGCCAAGTGCCCAGTCCTGCCCTTGGGTCACAAGAACCCCATGCAATGCTAGAGGCTGGGGGAAAACTGGCTGGAAAACTGCCTGGTGAAAAAGGACCATGGGGCATTGGTTGACATCTGGATGAATATGAGCCAGCAGTGTATCCAAAAGAGTCCAAAAGAGTGTGACCAGCAGGACCAGGGAAGTGATCATCCCTTTTTACTCATTATTGGACCCGTCAATGCAAGAAAGGCATTGAAGTGCTGAAGCTCATCCAGAGAAGAACAGTGGAGCAAATGAAGGATTGATGAAGGGTCTAGAAAGCAAGTCTTACAAGGAATAGCTCAGGGAGCTGGAAGTCTTCAGCCTGGAGGAGGCTGAGAGGGAACCTTATTCTTCCATATAGCTACTTGAAAGGAGACTGTACTGAGGTGGGTATTCCAAGTAACAAATCATAGGATAAGAGGAACTTACCTCTAGTTGCGCTGGTGTAGGGTTAGATTAAACATTAGTAAAAATCTCTTCACTATAAGAAGCTACATAGGGAAGTGGTTGAATCACCATCTCTGGAGGTATTTCAAACACATATAGATGTGGCATCCTACGGACATGGTTTAGTTGAGTACTTGGCAGTGTTAGGGTTACAGTAGCACTCGATCTAATGGGTCTTTTCCAACCTAAAGGATTCTATAATTCTATGATTGTAAGTCTTCCATCACCAGAGGTGTTTGCAGTTATAAGTTCAGATGAACATATAAAAATATCTCTGAGTCAAAGCAAAATGGATTCATGGCTTTGGTCACACAGTAGATCAGAGTAGAGAGTGAAATCTTGCAGTAAATTTCTGAATTTGTGAATAATGGAAAACATCCTGGATGCTATGCTGGGGGAGGGCTGTTATTGGCTAGTTAATCTGCCTGAAAACATAATTCACTTGTAAGAAGAATAGTTTACCTTCAGTGTAGTGGCAGTCTCACCAAAAGTTTTGCTATTTCCCCCTTCCTCTCAAGGTAAAAACTATTAGCTAAAAACTATCACTTTGCTTCAGTTAGCAACCTTGTTATCTTAAGGATAATTGGATAAAAGAGAAACAAGGATTTCTTTTTGTAATAGCATCTTCCAGTGAGTCTTACCTTGTTTTTATATCCTGTGCAATGCCAAAGGAAAGCATTATGAAGTAAAGATCATGACATTTGGAAGCAAATTTTAGCCAACCACTGATTTTTGTGTTATATGGCTGGAGTGCACATATATGGCCTCCAGAAGAAATGGCCTCTTGATAAATGACTGCACTGTAGACTTGCACAACTATTACAAGACCTCATCATTTGGATAATAAAAGTCTCAATTCTTGAACCTTCTTGCCTTTAGTATCAGGAAGTCATATCCGGCTCCAAACACTTATCAGCAAGTTTTATAGTTTATGTCTATGGCTTAAAAGGTTTTATCTTCCACCTTAGCTCCTTTTACAACAATCTGACATACTACAACCTCTTCCTGTGCCTCATGAATGTCAAGGAGTGAAATTCCAAGTACTTTGGTTTCTCAGACTCCTTTTTTTTTATTTTCCCTTTCCTTCAAAGCAATCTTGAGGACCTCATGTGCCAGGCTTTTGTCCATGCTTTGATTTTCCAGTATTTGTTTTTATTTTTCTCATTTAATATGCTTTCATATTTTTCTTCAGTTTTTTCACAGATCCTATTTTACTCTATGTCCCCAACTCAAAATAGCTTTTGCTACCAGATTCTCACAGGTACCCATAACTAGCTTTTTCTTTACAAATAAACCATCATTCACCCTATAGTATTAAAATTTATGAGTGGCAGTACAATAAATATAAACATGCATTTATTGGGGAGGGAAATTTTCATAAGATTTTCTTTCATTAGGGAAGAAAACTTTACTGTAAGTATTTTAGTGACTGTCTTGGTACTGATAAGTTGTTTCCTCCATGGGTGTACATCTCAGGCTGTATCTCACCTCTAAGGAGATATTGTAAATTTTTTTCTACATTCATTTTTTGCTCGTATCTGATATATGTCCAGTAACTACTTAGAAATCTCAAATTCAGCAGTATTTTCACAATATAGCAGTATTTCCCACAGACAAAATACTCTACATGACCTTGCTGTTTAATTCAGAGCCTGCTGATACTTTTTCCATGACCTGGATGCATATCTCATGCTACATAGATTTGTTTTTAACCTGACACAGCAGGCAATAAGATATAAACAGTACCCAACTCTCAGTAGATTTTACTATAAAAAGCATATAGAAGAAAGCTGTGCCTTGAGTTTGGTTGGGTTTTTTTTTTCCCCAACCCTTACATAAACCGTGCAAAGCACAGGGTACAGTTCTATTTTAAGACGATGAAACAAAATGCAATAAGCTAGAAGACTTAACCTGTTCCAGGGTTTGTAAGCAATACATCAAGCCCTGTTTACTGCCACAGCCCTTTGAAGTCAAATTTTTGTTAGTTTACTCCTGATGACTTCCAATCTGTGAATATATTTAAAAGAAGGGAGATGCAACTTGATATGAAAAAACTTTGTTGGAATGGAAATTCTCTGCAAGGCAGTGTCACTTTTGGCAAAGTTTTGGCTTATTTTAATGAGTAAAAATGAGGAAGTCCATTTTGCTTCCAAAAGGACATAGATGCTCACTGGTTTGGCATCTTGGTGTTGAGGTGGCAGACTGAAATATTTTGTTTCAAAATGGAGATACAGTTCGGCAAAGAATTAAATAAAAAACACCTGAAAGAACATCTTCTCCATGAAATGGACACACTTCTTTTATCTTAGGGAAACAAAAACAACTGTTGAAGGTTGCAAGACATACAATATAATTTTGATGCTTGTTCCCTTTCAATAAAATACATGAATGCTCACTTTCTAGGGGACAAATTGTAAATGTGTCAGCAGAGGCCTCAGGAACATCAGTTAATTACAGTAGCATGAGATACCTGCTAAAAAGATTTCGTTATATTCATCCATCTCTTCTTGGGTTTTTAGGTTTGCAACTATAAATTGTCTGTCTATCCTCCATATGAATTTCAGATTTCTGGAAGTGAGACCTCTTCCTTAAATAACTACAGAGAGGAACATGAACAAAAATATTAACCTGATGTGAAAGAATACAATTGTAGTTCCTTGAAAGACAAAAAAGGACTTAGTGTTGCTTCTCTCTGTATTCTGATCTCCAAAAGATTTGTTTCTAAGTAATGGTGTAACTAGCAGATTCACTAGCATATTGACACTAAACATCACATGGGGCAAACTGTTTTACTTGGAGGCTACTCAATGTGTATTTTTTCTACCTCTAGTGTTTGTCATTTTTTGAGGCCTTCTATTGACTAGAAAGTTATGGACTATTCTCCTTGGAATTCAAAAATGCACTTCAAGCCAGGAGAGAAAATGTTGCCATGGACCTCTTAGGGTCAGACTCAAATGGCAGACATTAGTACTAGTTTTATTCCATGTAAGATTTTGGAAGGGTCTTTTAAATTACTGGCCACATTCTTCCAGGTTGAAGAGTTCCATTGTACATCAGCCTTAGTAAGAAACCAGGAACCATAAGAATCTCATTAAGTACCTAAATACCTCCTAAAACATGTCCCTGTTGGTCCTTTCACACCTTTTTCTGAATTTCTGCAGCACACACAACTTGTGAGGGTAGTTAGAATGTTGCTAATGATAAAATCCAAGTGCCTTTTATTCTGAATGCTGCTGACAGTGGCTTTGTTGTTGTTGTTGTTGTTGTTGTTGTTGTGTGCTCTCTGAATTTTAAGCTTTGCTTCTAAACAAAACATGATGGTACTTGCACATGCCTCCTGAAAGTGTTAGGGAAGTGTTAGGAAAATCTGCTTTCCCACCTAACCCTTCTAGGTCCACAGAGATATATTGCCTGGCTTCTAAACAATCCTAAACTTGTTTATGACAGCAATTTGACTTTTTCTTCCACTGTTCCCCATCTTTTGCTTTTTCTCCTGTTCTGTCTCCAAGAATGTCAATAAAATTTCTTTATGTAACTGCTGAAGATTTGTTCACATTCTCTTTTTGTGTAAGGAAGTTGAAAAGTATTTATTTGAACAATACAGTACAGAATACACTTACTGTTTGCAAAAGGCTTTTGCTTATTAGCTAGTATTGTTCCACCACACTTCATCATTTTTTTTTTTCCCCTAAAAGCTGTCATCACAATAACCTCCTAGTTACAACTAATTTTAAAAGGAATTCAACATTATTATCTATAGATTCACCTTACTGTTTTCTCTAACCAATTTTCAGGTCATGAAAGTTACAGAAGCTGCACATAGAAAACTTCTGAATGATTTTAAATCACACTGGCAGGCCATGAACCTCAAGATTGAAGTGATGTTATTACCATACAAAAGGAAATTGAAATAAAGAGGCAAAGCTGCCACTTTATTTTCAAAAATAAAATTAAATGGCACAGTAATTTTCCCACAACACATCACTGTTTTGAAAGCACAAAGCGTTTTGTAGCCTTATGGTAAAAACTTCTGGTAACAAAATCAAAGTATTGTTTTTGCAAATAATTTTAAGCCATCACCAGAAGATACTAAAAATAGAAAAAGTCAGAAAATCTCCTGTTTGTTGTAACAAGTAGTGATTTATGTAAAAACAACATTTTTCCATTATTACCCAAGACCAATTAATTTTTCTACTACAGTGTCTCAGAATAGGAGATTCAGTCAATGCCATTATAAAGTTATCCAAGACTGTGAGTCATTTCCTAATTCTTCTTCGCTTGGTACACAAAGGATGTTTCTCTGCATCTTAGATATGAAGAAAGTGAGAAGGCAATGTAGACACGTATTGTATTTCACTGTAATTTTTGCATAAACAATGTTATTGTATGACCATTTCTCAATTCAAGTCCAGAACAAAACATATATATTTTACAAGGCCTGTTCAATACTGGTCTGAAATAGAGAAGTGCAAAACTTCTGTTGTAAAACCTCAAAACATAACCAGAGGCTGAGGTTTCCATGAAGCAGCATACACTTTGGTTTGCTTGCCTGATGTAGGAAGTCTTTGCTATGGGAAAGTGGATGCCATGAAAGGACAGGCAGTTACAAGACTTCTGGAAATGCTCAGCAGCTAAAAACCAGCCACTGCTCTCCTGGAGGCTGGAGATTTCTACCGACTTGTCAAAGCGGAAGTTCTATAAATGTAGTTGAAACAGAGGACTAGAAGCAATCTTCTGGGGGAGGGAATTCACCTTCCAGCAGGGCGAGGGAGGTGCTTCAGCCCCTCTAGTCTGTTCTGGTGAGACTCCACCTGCAGTGCTGTGTCCAGCTCCAGGGTCCCCACCACAGGAAGGACATCAACCTGTTGGAGCAAGAACAGAGGAGGGTCACCAAGTTGAATAGAAGGATGGAACACCTCTCGTATGAGGAAAGGCTGAGAGAATTGGGTTTGTTCAACCTGGAGAGGAGAAGTCTTTGGGATGACCTAATTGCTGCCTGCCAGTACCTGAGAGGAGCCTACAAGAAAGATGGAGAGAAACCTTTTACAAGAGCCTGTAGTGACAGGACAAGGAAAAATGGCTTCAAACTGAAAAAGAATAGGCTTAGGTTAGGCAATAGGAGAAAACTCTTTACTATGAGGGTCGTGAGGTACTGGAACAGGTTGCCCTGAGAAGTTGTGGATGGCCCCTCCCTCGTAACGTTTAAGGCCATGTTGGATGGGGCCATGAGCAACGTGGTCTAATGTGTTGCCTAAAATCAGCTGTTATCCTCTAAGATTCAAGTTGTGAATTTTAGAAGCCAGGCATTCTTTTATTTCTCCATGTTGAAATGATCACAGCATGCTGGGTGCTGTTAAAAGCCCCACATTTTTCCCTTTTCATCTTTCCCATATTATTGATAAATTTAATCCTTGTCATAGAGGTCTATGACAGCCAAGAGAAAAGAGCAAGAAGCTAGAAAAGATACAAACATAGGCTAAAATTTCTTCTTCATGTAACAATGCTCCTGCTGTCATGCTCTCAGAGGCAATCCTTAAATTTCACACTGAGAGGTGAGGAGTATGCTGGGAGGTGCAGGCAAAATTGGTACCAATAAAATGCAGTTGTCCTGCATTTTGTCCTGGGGGCAACATCAACAAAGTAGTGAAGTTACTATTATATTCCTATATTTTCTTTATTAAAAGCCCCCATTCTCTCAAAACATCCAATACAGCATGTGTGGATAAAATAAGTAATCCTTGCAAACAAATGTGATTAGCCCTTCAGGCAGTAGCTATGAGGATTAAACACATGGTATTTAGAAAACTAAGTCCAAAGGTTAAAGAATAGTTATGTGTATGTGTCTATAACATGGAGCAGAGCAGGTTATGGTGCCCAGGAAAGACTGTTGGCACAGTGCTGAGACAGTAAGCTGTTGGCAATAGTTTCTATAAGAAATAGAATTCACCTTGGAATACTTGATTTTTTTGCATTGTATCTGGGTGAGACTGTGATGATTCTCAAGAGCATTGTGAAGGAAGGTCTTCCAGCTGCCAGCTCTACAGCTTGGTTTAGACTTTAGACCCTCTGCCAGGAATAATTTTTCCTTTTGTAGCACAGCCTGCCCTGGTCGCCTGATGAATTTTCCTTTCACATCTGTGTAATAATTCAGCTCTTCCTGCTGCATCCATAAGAAGAGAAATATTGCCTCCTAGTTAAAAATAACTGCTTATCCTTGCCTGTGGGTTAGATTCTAGTTTTGGGCATTAGTATCAAGACTAGCAGTGTTGTTTACACTAAAAATTATAAATACTTTCCCAAATTAATTATTTTATATATGGATTTGAAACTAAGATCTGCAGTGAAAATATAGGTCCTTTAAAGAAAATACAGTCTCAGTAGCAGGCTAGAAATTTGGTTGGGTTTGTGTGTCTTTCAAACATCCAAAGTGATAGGGACATTTTTTCCATAGAAAGGTTGTCTTTGACCCAGGGTGTACTGCTTATACAGAGAAGAGTTTTGTACTGGTTGTGTTAAAATTGGGCTTTTTGATTCAGTTAGGTTTGATACGAGAACTCTCTGAGAAAGAATAAGAAATATATCTTTGTGTTCCAGGTGTTAAAGTCACAATCACATCGAGGGAGAGACATTAAAGGGATTTGAAAGTATTTTTTTCCCCTGAGAGTTAAAATATCTGATCTAAATCTTTTCTTATTCTAAATATATTAGATTATCCTGTCTCTACTAGAAAATGAAGAATCTGTTACATGTTCTTGCTATATCATCTAAGTAAACAAGCCTTCTAAATCATCCAATAAAATCCACTTCGTGCTGTGTTGACATGAAATAGAACTGAGATATTAGGTATATATCGCCCTGATTTTTATATTTGTGGAAAGGATTGATGTAAGGGAGAGCTTCAGAGAAGTTATAGGTCTCTGGGCACAGGATCCCAAATAATGCTTAGGATCTGGACCAAATACTGTTCCAGGACACAGTCCACACTGATATGTGGGGAAACACAGCATCCTGGGTAGGTGAGTTAGTCTAAGTTCTCTGGTTGGTGTCCATAGATAAATAAATGAGAATACAATTTCTTCTTTCTTGGTTTCATTGCAACACTGTAACATGCAGACTAGTTTTCAATTTAAAAAAAAAAATTATTCAAATCAATTTCACAAAAGACTCTAGCTTTCTGTAGAAAATGCAGAGGATTCTGTTTCTGATCAAGAAATCAAATGACCAGAAACATTATCTGCATTTTTATACTAAAAAGTGGTAGAAAAAAAAAATTTGAAAGAGTGGCACTGGGAGTTACTACACATTTATACATACATGCACAGTTGTCCTTGTAAGCCAGACTCTGCCATTATTTATCTCATCATGAGACACCAGAACTGATGGGAAGAGAGAGACTAGAATATGAGATATCATGAGAGTCAAAATCCAACCTTTGGGACAAAAACTCCTGGGAAGCTCCTTCCAGTACTTCAGAAAAGATCTATATAGAAATTAGCTGAAAGAATCAACGTTTTCTTTTCTCAGCATCATGATTGTGGGACAGGTGCTTAGCAATAAGCGAGGCTGGAAATAAGATGTACAGTGTACAACAGCCAGGAATGATAAAGCCGGTGAAGGGACCACATCACTTGCTAAAAAATGAAGGCCTTCTGTCACTATTATAATTGTCATTGAAATTGGCACAGTTCTATTTAATCCTTATAGGCTTTCCCACTCCTCGATTCTAAATTACCCATTTGTGCCTCTCACACTGAAGCTAAAGGCGCTCTGAACCTTGTGCTCTGTACAGTGAGTTATGAGACATTTTAAATTATGGTGTATTAAGGAATAATTTACCTCTGGCTCTCACTGATTTGATCTGAGATTTGCTCCATAAGCTGCAGTAGAGTGAGAAATTTGCTGCTTAAAATGATGGAGTTATATTTACGTTCTGACATATCCTCAACTGTAATAGACTGAGAAATGTTTTATCTCTAACACTTGCACTTTGGTCTGAGATTTGCACCTTTTAAAGGGGACTGAAATTGCACTTGTAGCTTCTCCTTCTCTGATAAATGGCTTGAGCTTCCGAGACCCTAAATGAGTGCCACAGTGAAGAAATGTTAAAAATTAATAGCACACAGTCCTCTGAGGTGCAAATAAGATGCTGAACTCTTCTCATTCAATATGCATGAATAGAAGGAGTAATCTGGAAAAGGAAATGCAGGGCAACCTTGATTTGAGGCATGGCATGCTGGAGAGGTCCTTTGGTCTGCCCTCTCTTGGTCCACACGAACACACTCGGCGCCAACAACAAGCGGGAGGAGCTCACAGCCGTTGTGCAGCAGGAAAACTGTGATATATATGCAATCACAGAAACACAGTGGGATGACTCACACAACTGGAGTGCTGCAGTGGATGGCTATAAACTCTTCAGAAGGGACGCGGAAGGAAGGAGAGGAGGTGGAGTAACTCTGTAAGTTAGTGAGTGTTTTGACTGCCTAAAGCTTGATGATGGTGGTGATAGGGTTGAGTGTTTATGGGCAGGAGCAAGGAGGAAGGCCAACAAGGCAGTATGGTGGGAGTCTGTTATAGAACACCCAACCAGGACGAAGAGGCAGACAAAATATTCTGGAAACAGCTGGAAGAATTGCTAGCGCTTTTTCTGCTGGGGGAATTCAACCTACCAGGTGCCTGCTGGAAATACAGTATAGCAAAGAGGAAACAGACTATGATGTTCCTGACACAGCTGGTGAGTGACCTTGCTAGGGAAGGCATCCCGATGGACCTGCAGCTGATGTGATGGCTGGAGGCCATCTTGGGCACAGCCATCAGGAAATGATGGATGTTTTGATTCTCAGAGAAGAAAGGGGTTAGCAGAACTGCTACCTTTTTCTTCCAGATGGCAGATTGTGTCCTGTTTAGGAGCTTAATTGACAGAGTCCCATCAGAGGCAGCCCTGAAGAACAAAGGAGCCCAGGAAGTCTGGATATTTTTCAAGAACACACAACTACAGGAGATGATAAGTGATCTCCAAAACAATGTTAATGTAATTCTGCCACAACATGAAAGATTAGAAAAGGGTAAGAATTCTCTTCTTTCTGGGTCTGTATGTAGTAACTGATGTGCCTTCTTCTTTTACCCATGTAACATTTAGAGAGGTCAACATAGTGCTTAATAGAGGGTGTAACTGAAGACAAATCAAGAAATTCAGCAATGATGGTTGCTTGTATGCACCTTGAAGCTCCGACAAAATGCAGAGATAAGCCATTTGCTTTTCCCTCTGCTTTCAGAAGCTTGGAATAGCTCCGACTACCATTTTATGACTGGAAGGATGATGCAGGGATACACATAATTGTCTGGCAATCCACACTTCTGATTCACCTACTTTGATCAACCTACAATTACAGTAGCAAAATAATTTGCACCTGTTAACAGCAAACTGCACACCCTTTGTCTAGATTAAAACCATTGGCATAATACAGAGCCCCTGCTTTGGCAAGTGTATGTGAGAATGGTAAGTTTCAATTCAATTTCGTCCACTAGCCTTCCATATTCAAATAAATGCAAAAAGCTGCCATAACTAGGTGGTTTATCCCCACTAATTTTGCAAATCTAGGTTACCTGGATCAGTGGGGTAATAGACCACATGACTGAAAATGGTAAGTATGTCTTCATTGTCACTTTGCTAATGAATGCCATAATTATCTCTAGAAGATAAGAAATCTCAAGGAAGAGGAAGCAGAAAAGACCAAAGCACAAGCTCCAGGAGAATATCCAGTAAATCTTGCTACATTAAGCATTTACCATAGGAGCCATACTGCAAAAATAAGGTGTGAAAATGAAGGGATCTTCAGGCTTGCCTGATGGTCATAGGTTATTTGGGAATGTTTATCATCTTGTCAGACACTCCCATGCTGTCCTACAAAATCCTCCTATCTTCCAAAAGGCGAATCCTTGCCTCTTTCATGTTTCAGGTTTTACACATGTAAAATCATGAAGTTCTTCATGTGTCATGCTATGATGTGAAGGATCATTAAAGCTTTATAAAGAGGGACCCAGACTTTTAAAGGAATTTTAGCTCTCTGGGAAGTGATCAGGACTCCAAAATATGTTGGGTTGTGGTCTGAAGGCAGAAAATATCTACAAAATGTTTATTTGCAGTGATGTCAGTGGTGGGGGTCAACAAAGAAGAAGCTGCTCAAAAGAACAAGTGATCAGAAAGAAATGAGGTCAATGACCACCTTATCTCTATTGTTCAGAGCAAATACTATTGAGCCTTGTCTTGTGTTTCCAGACTGCTGAAGGCTTTTGAGAACCAGCTCCAATTGTGAATCAATGGGATGTGATGATTCCAGTCTGAGTGTGTGAATCTAGGGAATAGGGAATTCACTTAATTTCTGGAAAACAGAACAAACCACAAAAAAATTTCTTGAGACCCTGCTCTCCCTATCTAGAGAGAGCAGGGAAGACAGAGGGGCAACTACAGGAAATTGGGAGACATTAATACACAGATGACAGCAAAAAGAAAGGAGAGGGAGAACCTTACTGCAGGGAGGCTTTTGTGTAGATGAAAATGCTATGAAATGGCACGATGACAAGAAAGGGCGTTCTTTGCTTGGGAGGAAAATTAGGTCTTGATTTTTTAAAGTAAAGGCTTCCTTGTTATTTGTAGACTTTCTAGGGAACTTGTGCCATTCAGACCGCTGTGAGTCCTTGGAGGGTGCTGGAGAGAACTTTCGGTTTTGGAAGGTAAATGAAATGGCTGCTTTAGATTTTTATATTAATTTACAGGGAGGAATTTACTGTGAATACAAAAAGGACAGGGAAGTGGGATGAAAATTATTATGGGGATTTCCTTTATTTCTTTAAAGAGAAGAAAATGCAAGATAATTAAAGTTAGGCTTAAGGATTGATAAGGAATTAAGAAAAGCCATTCATTCTGAAGAAGTCAATGACAATCTGATCAGAATGGAAAAGTGTGTTTAGAGATGATTGTGGCTACAACATGAGATTTTCTGTAACTTAAAAATGAAGAAGGAATTGGACAGAGTGCAAAAATAAGGGTGCACACAGGAAGACTATGAGAAGAATTTAATTATGAAGGGATCACAGCAGAAAAGTGTTGCACAGAATAAAGTTTCTATTAGCAAGGGACACTAAATGAAAGGGGAAAGGTTATACAGACATACTGGAAATGAGATAAATGCCAGCTCAAATATGGGACAGGAAAACTTCTAAGATTTTCAGGAATTGTTTTTTACCATCAGAAATGGACTGAGTACTCCACCTTGTCTAAAAAGATGATTGGGCTTGGAAGGTCCTTGCAACTTCCCTTACAGTTTGCCTTTCTCTGATCTATGTGACAAATGAGGATTTTTGCCATTAAATCACAAAGCAGCAGTAATTAATCATCATCCTTTTTATATACAAAGTATTTAATGATTTATTAATATTTATTTGATTCTGAAGAGAGTACTTCTTTACTGAATAGCAAATTTCTGAAAGCATAAATCAGTATGCTCAGTAAAAGATACGTATCTTTTGAGGGAGGACAGGACTCACACTTCTGCATAGAAAATACTGATCAAGTCAGATGTGAGTGCAAATTAATGCCTCTTGCTCCTTGTCAGCAGTTGTGTGACAACTAGCTGCCATTCACCTATTTCCAAATGGAAATGCATTTTCAAATGGGAATACAAAGTCCTGATGGTGCCCAGCTTGAATTCACAGTGGGAGAAATTGTGTGCTCCAAATCTTGAGTTCCTCCTGCTGAGATCACTGAGTTATATATTATGCTGCTGCACACACTGCTTCAGCATTTGATCTTTTCCATGACATCCTTTAACAAATAACTTTTCTCAGTCAATGAGGGAGGCAAATAGACGCTAGCTTGCCTTTCATGTGTTTTGCCAGATTTCAGTCATCTATATGATACTAAATTATGTCTCCATTAGCCTTCCTATCCGTGCCTATTCTCCTCCTTTGAAGAAGCATCTTTCCTATCTTCTTGGATGCTTTCAAGTCTAAATGCCTAAATATGTCTAATCTCATAATCAAATGAACAAGATTTTCATTCATAGTCATAACACTAGAGTTTCTTAACAAAATGTGAACTTGATTTTGGATCTTTCCCCCTATGTAGACTCCAGATGAGGATTTCACTTTGCAAACTCATGTTTAAACTATCTCTGTCTAGTGCTAATTCTGGTCTACTTAATATCCTTTTTACAAACACAAGACAATCAGTAGTATCCCACAAGTGGTGTCTCTGTAAGGCAGTTTTGATTCTGCTGCAGTTTCCCCATGTAAACCCTTGCTTGATACTCATCCTTCCCTTCTTCCTACAGTAAGACCTGCAGCAGCAAGCTCTCACTCTCAAAGCTTTGTTACCAAGTAGGAGTGATTTTATTAATGAGTTTGGAGTTTTGTGTTTGTCTATTTTTTTTTTTTTTCAAGAAAGCTGCCTGTCAGTTTTTGGCCTTGATATCTCACAAGAAAATCAGCATTTAAATATTGTTTGTTTAAAATCTCTGAGCCCAAAAAGGTTAAATATTTGAACCTGTAATACAAACAACAAGATCAAACTAAATTATTTATTGGGGGATGGGCTAATGGAATATGGAATTTGAATATGACCTGTCAGTGCAGAATCTTCTAAGTATTTAAATTCCAGGATTGAACTGCTTTGAATGTGTAAAGTCATTCTGCAGCAGTAAAAAACTGTGAAAGTATCCTAGCCAGCTATTCTGGGGCTGTGAGCTGATTTGTATAAAGGGAGAAGCCTGAATTAGCTGCAATCATCATGTCATCTTGATTATCTGAGATATGCAGTTCTTTAAATGCTCATGTACATGTTCAGACATGCACACATTCAGACACACACTCATCTTACTCAACTTTTTAGAAGATAAACGTTGATACCAAAGTCAGGCATTCTAGGAATGGACTTAGCTCTTGATGTAATTCTTCAATTCACTGCATCAAAATTGCTATTTTCACTTCATTACAGCCTGTGGTTTTTTTTTTTCACCAAGTGGAGCCTATGTAGTGGATTTCATTGCGGTTTTCAAGTGTGAGAAAATTGAAGTGTTTTACACTGTTAAGGTAATTTGAATCAAAGGAAAGGTAAAGATGCTTCATGTGTTTAGAATCTAATTATCAGGTTGACTTGGAAATTGTCAGAAAAATAGTTCTGTCCTCAGGGAGTAAGTTTGGTAAAGCTGAAAGGGATGCCCATTTTTATGTATCAGGATCACAGTGTTTTATTTTGTGTGACAAAAACAAAACTGAGTTCAGGCCCAGATAAGAAGTAGGCAAGAATACCTTCATAGTAAAATCTCCATGGGAGCAGGCTGACGTGGGTGTCCAAGTAGAGGTTTTTTCCATACTAGATACAGTTAATTTCTATCCTTACAATCAGCATCGGGCTGGTTCGTGCTTTGAAGCACATGAGTTTACAGTCTCTATCTTGTACCCCATTACTTCAGATTCTTTGGGCATTCGTTGCTCTCTGGAATTTACTTTATAAATCAAACTCCCAACTACTGCTTCTGCAAAGCCTGCACCAGTGTTAAAAGTTTCTAATCGTAGCTCTTCTTCTACAGCTTGCCAGATTCTTCTCCCACCAATATACAACTCCCATCATCAACTAATTTCTTGCTTTTTAATAACCACTCCCAAATGTCTTTAACTCCAATTGCTATTTTATCTAGAATTATTGCTACTATAATTTCATCAAAGTAGTATGCTTGAGCTCAAAACAGTATCCCAGAGCTCTGAGGTTAAGATCTGTCAAAAACTGTCAATGAACATCGCTCCTTTTGATACCAACAGTTATACAACAAAAGGCACAATCTGCATTTCTTTTTGAAGTGAACTGTGTATCAGACTTACTGCATCCATTCTACTTTTCCCTACCAAAATCATATATGAATAGACATAACTACCAGATGCATTTGCCCAGGCAAATGAAATGCATCTGAAAAATACAGTTTTGAAGTTCAGCAAGTATCCATCATACGCTTTACTGTTTGAATTGAAGCTGGAGACTCCATTTTACTCATAGCAACACAATTGTTTTATCTCAGCCTCTGCTGAGCCTTTAAAACTGTGTTTGTTGGGTTTTGGTGGGCTAAGGGTATCTCTGCTTGTGTTTTGAAAAATAGTATTCATTCCAAATAGGCTTATACAAAGGAACATGGTGCTTGTTCTTCATTGCTAACTGGACAGAGCTCATGTTGCTATAACTGAGGTTTCACTCAAAGGCTGCTAATACTAAAATGGGCTATTGATTATAGATTTCAGCAAGATTTTGACCTTGTTTCTATCATTTTCTCACAAATTTCAACCTGTATTATTATCAAACACTTAAGTTAGAAGAACACCTTCTCAATAGCTTCTGAGAGTGCAAGCATAATAAAAAGGGTCAGAGGAAATAAGGCCAAAAAACACATTGTGACTTTCATGTGCACAAGGTTTGCAAACAGCTGTTGCTGTTCATGGTGACAGGCAGCTGCAATCACACTACATTTTATGCTAGTTACACATGCCAATCTCTTCCAGCTCATTATGGATTTTAATGTTTAATTGCATCAGGAATTCATTATTAATTAGAGAAGAGTGAAATTCAGATTTTTTGTTCTTTGAGAAATTCCCATGTTTCAATGTGGATTTTTATGCCAAATTGATGCACAAGGATTATATTAGCCAGAGATGGGGTACCAGGTTGTTACAGGAGTCAGTGGTATGTCCAAACCTAATCTAATGCTTGATTACAGAATGGAGTCTGGATATTGTCCTAATATCAGTCTTTTAAACTGATTAGCTACGGAAGCTAAGAAGAAACGTTTTGCTCCCTATGAACAGGAGTTTTACTGATGAGATTTTTTTTATTCTTTTACCTCCACCTGAAGCCCTGTAGTCTGATTGTGGCTGAGACAGAAAGCAGATGGTGTTCTTAGGGAACACCAGTTCTCCAGTGACAGTCCAGTGGCAATATCTAGGTACGCTGTGACTCTTTCTTCTGGTGTACTATGACTGAGGCTTTTGAGGATGATGTTTGATAGTGTTCCAAGTCATCTGGTGTGCTGTGTCTGGAGGGACTGGATAAACCAATGGTCCTGAAAAATGTGCTCCAATGAAAACAAGAAGATTTAAAATAACCTCTAACAGATGAACAAACCAAGAAATAGAGGGCTTGGAGTAATTTCTTCCTGGTAAAAATGCTTGATGAGCCCCACCAAGGCAGGAATGCAATCATCTGGCCAAGTGCAACTACATAGATGAAAATACCAGCATATTTAACTGAGAAAAAACAGATAATATTTCCAGAAATTTTGGGCCTAGTCTTTCTGGCTTTCCACAGATTTGTGTCCTTGGTCCAGCCTATCTGAGTTTTCTGCTACTGATAAACAGTTGATTTCACACTGCCTTTCTTCCAGGTGAACAGGTTTTCATCTGCCTGGCTGCCTGTTTCCCACAGAATCTACAGAACCTTTACATTCAACTTTTCTTCAAATCTGGTTGAGTTTGGGCAACTGGTTCCACAGTTACCAGAGAGGGAAAACTGATAGAGTGAAATCCCAGAAGCCCTGTTTCCTGGAGAAGAGGATAAATGGAAAATGAGGTGAGATAACCCTTCATTCTGGTAGCTATTGTCTCTTGATGCAGATGTCCATAGTGATGATGCAGTAGGGAAATGACTAGGGAGATGCAGGAAGATCTACCTCCACTAGTCAGGGTGTTGTGCAACAGTCAGACCCATATGCAGTGCCGGATACAGTTGATACAGCTATCAGATTTTGATAAACTGAGATACAGCTACTAGGAAATACCTGAGTGTCATTTGGCTATGCAGGCCCTGGTTCTTACCTACATAGGTAGAGTGGTAACTTGTGGTGAATTGTCCAGTTCATTTCTGTGGGAGAATCTTTACTGTTTGCATCCCTAAGGTTACAAAAGTATGTCAGTTTTAAGATACTGAAGCCGGATCAGAGCACAGTCTTGGCCTTGATTACTGCAGTATTTCAAACTATTGTTTCCCAGCTGTTAGCAGACTTTAAGATCAGCAGTCCTTCTGCATCTAGTTGAGGAATTCAGCTGCAGGTACACTGAAGTGCTCATAGCAAACAATCAGCATTGTATTTAAATTTCCACTGAAAATTATTTTCTCCTTCTTCACATGGTTCCTCATGCCCCTGAGAAGATTTAGCATTCTTTGAGAGGGGGAAACCAAATTACTTCAAGAAACAAAATTGATGGGCCTAAGGAAAAAAAAAAATTACAAATTCTCTGCTGTTCTCTAAGGCAATTAAATTCTAATTGGAGGAATTGCCTCACATTCAACCTGCAGGCTGCTCTAGGAAGGTTCTACAAGCTCAAAAGGGACACACATAGCAGCAGCACATATATTTCTTGCTTTAGGCAGCCCTGTATCCAGTGGGCATAATTGAATAATGAGAAGAGCTGACACTGTAATGATTCCTGCTCTCTCACTATTCTGAAACAATAGGAGTCACCCCCTGAGGTGTGAATGACGCTCCTGAGACCTCTCCTGACTTACTGATTCATTACAGCTCCCAAGCAGTCAGTTGCTTACATTTCATCTAGCACTACTCATTTCTGTTCCAGAAATTGCATCTGTAGTTATTGCCTTTTCCTAGAACATCTGCCTATGGAGGAGTTTTGGGGCTCTTTTCTCTCAGGGCTACAACTTCCTGGAACCAGACCTCAGTATGAGGTAACATGGCGTGAAATCTGCACTGCCTTACCCAGCAAAGCAAACCTGCTGGACTCTCAAACCAAGCCTACTGTTTGCAGAAGAGAGTAGTACTTCCGAGCATCTAAAGGCCAGGATTGTACTCTGCTTAAGGCTTGTTTTCTTCAGAGGAAAGCAGCTTGAGGTTTAGCAGTTTCATGAGGAGGAGTGTCAGAACAGTGCTATCGACTGAATATCCCAGCCTGCTCATTCTGCTTCAATGATGTGTTTTCAGGTGCCTCTTCACTGAGGCATTAGAGAGGCATTGAGGATTGAGAGAAACAGAAGATTAGAGAGAAGGAAGTTAAAAGTAACTGGTGGTCAAGTCTCATTTTTCTGAAATAGTAAGAGCTTCTTCTAGTGTAACATAATCCTTCTAGGGATTGCAGTGTTGTAAAGTGAGATGCACTTTTGAGGAATCACAGCCCTGCCAAAAAGTATAACAATATTTACAAAATCACGGAATGGGCAAGGTTGGAAGATGACCACAGTGATCATCTGGTCCAACCTCCCTGATCAAGCAGGGTCATGCTACAGCACATCGCACAGGATCATGTCCAGATGACTCCTGAATATCTCCAGTAAAGGAGGACTCAAACACCCTTGCTGGGCAATCTGTTCCGGTGCACAGCCACTCGTGCAATAAAGTTCTTCCTCATATTCAGGTGGAACTTCCTGTGTGTCAGTTCCAGCCCATTGCCTCTTGTCCTGTTGCTTGGCACCACTGAGAAGAGCCTGGATTTATCCTCTGGACACCCTTCCTTTAGGTACTTACAGACACTGATGAGGTCACCTCTCAGCTGTCTCTTGTCAAGGCTGAACAGGCCCAGCTCCTCAACTTTTCCTCATAAGAGAGATGCTCCAGTCCCCTCAGCATCCTGGTTGGCCTCCACTGGACCTGCTCCAGGAGCTCCATGTATCTCTTGTCCTAAGGAGCCCAGAACTGGACACAGCCCTCCAGATATGGCCTCACCAGGGCTGAGTAGAGAGGCAGGATCACCTCCCTTGACCTGCTGGCGATGCGCTCCCTCATGCACCCCAGGATACCATAAAAATAAAAATAAAATAATAATTAAAAAAATTAAAATTAAATTTAAAAATAAAATAAAATATAATTAAAATAAAATAAAATATAAAATATGTATTCAAAAATAAAGATTAAATAAAATATTAACAATAAAATAAAAATGAAAACATGAAATAAAAATATTATAAAAATAAATTTTAAAATAAAATCAAAATTAAAAAAAGAATAGAATAAAATAAAATCAAAATAAAGTCAGAATTAAAAAATAAAATAAAATAAAAATTAAACAGTAAAAATAAAATCAAATGAAAATATAATAAAAATAAATTTAAAAAATAAACACCAAAATTTCCAAAAATAAAATAAAATTTAAAAATAAAATGAAAAATAAAATACAAATAAATTTTAAAATAAAATAAAATAAAATAAAAATAAATTTTAAAATAAAATAAAAATTAAATAAACAATAATAAAAAATAAAATTAAAATGGAAATAAAAATAAAATTAAAAATAAAACAGAAATAAAAATAAAATTATAATAAAAATAAACTAAAAATAAAATTGAAATAATAATTCAATAATTTTATTTTCTTTTTTATTTCGGTGGTTTTTAATTTTTTTTTTTATTCTCTTATTTTTTTCTATTTTCCGTGCAGGCTTTAGGGGGGACCTGGGGACCTATTGTAATTGACAGAGACAGCAGCCAATGGAACGGTGGGGGAGGCGGTACGAGTCGCGCCGTGACCAATAGGAGAGCGGAGCGAAGTTCACGGCATCCAATGGGGAGGCGGCTGGGACTGCAGTGCTTGTCCGCCCCCTCTCTCCCTTCTCTGCGCTCTCCCCTCCCGCTCGGGGCACGGCCGGGCAGCGCCAGGTCTCCGTGCCGCTCTCCGCGGTGCCGGTGGCCGCCGGCGCGGTGAAATGCAAGAGACTGCCCCGCGTTCGCCAGAATCGCCCGAGAACAACATGGCGGCCGCCTAGGTCCGGGCAACGTGGCGTCCCCCGATGAATGCACCGTACAACGTAATGGCGGCCTACAGGGCTCCCCCCCGTATCCTTAAAGCCTGTCTAAGGTAGCCCAAACCCTTCCACCCGAGTGGTTAAATTCTCGCCTAGGAAATAAAGTGTGATTGGAATGTTGTGGTCGAATCCCATCTCTGATTTTAATTTTTATGTTATAAAAATTGGGAACGGCATCGGGGAAACCGGAACCAGCTGCCGGACACCGGAACGGCTCCGAGCGGGAGGGGATAGTACAGAGCAGGGAGCCAGGGGACAGACAAGCTCAGCTGCCCCTGCCGCCTCCTCATTGGCTGCCGTGAAGTTCGCTCCGCATTCCTATTGGTCACGTGGCGGCTCGCACCGCCTCCTCCACCATCCCATTGGCTGATGTCGCTGTCAATCCCACCAAGTCCCCAAGGGGTGACAACATTACGATGAAAAATAAAATTTAAAAAAGAAAAATAAAATTAAAATAAAATAAAACATAAAATAAAATAAAAAGTAAAAAATAATAAAAATAATAATAAATGCAAAAATAAAAATGAAAATAAAAATACTCATTAAAAATAAAAATTACAAAATGAATTAAAGATTTACAAAAACAAAATTAAAAAATTAAATATAGAAATAGACAAAAAATAAAAATTGAAAATTAAATTAGGATATTTTCAAAAATAAATATAAAATAAAATAAATTAAATTTGGGCAGTAGGATGTGTCTGGTTGACCCTCCCGCAGCGCTGGTGGCTTTCTCCATCTTTCAACCCAAGCAGAGCTTTGTAGGGCGGCAGTGCCCCCTCCCCAGGCCACTCTATTTAAAGTAACAGGGCACCTGAAGCACTTGGCACTTGGAAAAATTTGCATCAAGCTTGTTTGGTTTTCCTGGAGCTGCTGTGGTGTTTGCAGTGATGTGGATGCCTAAAAGACAACTGTGTCCAGCAAGGGACTTCCCAGAGCCCCCTTTGCCAAGCCCCTCAGCTCTGATAGCCACTTTCCCCTGAATTACGAGACAGCCCTTTATTTAACTGAGGTGGTTGCTGCTCTCAAGTGGTTTTTGGAAAGGTGACTCCCAAAGGGAACTGTGAATATACCTCCAGCCAGCCGCTTCAGCTGCACAAAGAGTTGGCTAAAGGCCCTGTGGTGAATGGGTATTCCCTGTGGATATTTCACTGGCTGTCTACCTTTCTGCTCCTCCTCACAGAGCAGGTGGCTTAGCATGGGTGGGCGAATAACCTTGGTTCCTGTGCAGGTTTATTTAGTTTTGTCATTTTCCAAACTTCCTGTGTTGTGGGGGGAAACTGAGAAGAGCGGAGAAATGGTGAAGAAAGTTGAGAGACCCCAGCAGTTCTCCCTCTTGCAGAGCATTAGGAGAAAGGGAAACAGGCAGTCTGTCTGTCTCAAAGAGCCAGGAGAGGAGCTATTCGATGTTAGGTGTGTCTTCCCTTGCAATCTCAGCGCCTGACTGCAGGCCTCACTGTTTTTATTGTACAGTTTTATTGTTAAATAGTGTTGTATTCTGCTCTGGTGCAAGCAGTGGTAAATCTGTAAAAGCTGTAGAGTGGGTACAGTTCCACATGTAACCTACCATCCCACGAGGCCTTTGCAGTGTCATTTTCCGTAGTTTTTTGAGCTACTCTGGGGAGGGATGCATTGCCGTGCTCTGTTGGCAAACTGGCGCAAGAAAATCAGCACGATGTGCTGTAGGAAGGATGTAAAATTGCTCACACTAATGAGGCAGTTGATGAAATTCAAAAGGCTTTACAAGACCCCTTTGAATAAGGTAACTATTTTTTTCCTGTCCTCTGTCAGATGTGCCTGTTGTATGAAATCAACCAAATGTTTTCTCTCTCCCTCTCTTTTTCCAGAGATAGTTGCTGAAGTCGTGTCCTCTGGTGTTGATCAGTAGCCTCACCGACCTGTTACACTACACCAGACAGGGATTACAGTGACTGGGACTGGAAAGAAACATGCCTTAATTGTTTCTCCAGAACGTTAAATACCTTCAAGTTTTTTTGTAGTTTTGAAGACTTTAGAAACCTAGAAACTTAGTTTAGCCATTTTTTTGAATTGTTAAAAAAAAACCACCTTGGAGTTTTTTGCATTTTTGGAGACTTAGAAACTTAGAAGTTTAGTTTAGTTATTTTTTTGAATTGTTCAAAAAAGCAGCTGCAAGCAAAAATATTTTAAATAAAGTTGAAATTTTCTGGTTCCACTGGGAAAACTTTGGACTGCTTTTTTTCAAGGTAGCATTTTGCTACCTTGAAAAAGAAGGGATGGAGAATGGTACCTGCCTTTAAAATGACAAAATGCAATGAATTGTCTGAATGGCCCAATGTATTGATGGCCTATAAATATTTGTATTATGAGTAACCAGGACAATAATCACACATATTTGTGACAAGGAGACCTGCCTCCAGAGGTTATTATGTGACATGCCCCAGTCTGCAGTAGTTACGTGCCCAGAAAACATGCCAGATGAGTGTTGTCCGAGCAAGAATGCAATCTGGGAGTCTTGGTTCCTCCAAATAGCACAGAGCAGCATTCTGTGACAGTAAAACCAGCAAAGGGATCTGCTTTGCTTGCTTTCCAGCCTCGCCCTCTTGCTCCTGTCAGCCAGCCTTCTCTGCTGTAAGTTCACTTTTTCAGTCATCGCTGCTTTGGTCCTCCTTGCTGTGCTCCTGTGCACATCCACTCCCTCAGCACTCAGCTCAGTTTCAGCCTTGTAAACCTCAAGTTGGGGCGGCACAATGACAAAGTGTGTTTGGAAACAGCTCTGCCTGTCTTCTGTGGCAGAGGGACGTCGCTCACAGTGAGGATTCCTTCTTGGGCTGCTTTTTGTCATTTTGTGGATGGGGATGGAAAGCTGCACTGGGTCACTGTGATTGCTTGGACATTGTGCTAAGCCTGAGAGCTTCCATGGGGAGGAATCCCTTCTGGTTAAAGAAGGACCAAGCAGACCAAATGTGGAACATAAGACAAATTTTGCATATTTTGGATATTTGCCTGCAAGCATTGGTGGTCTCGATGAATATCTAAGAGTGAGATTTAGTACCAAAGTACCTTGTGTGGGAGAGAACTCATGGGCTCTTTCTCAGCCACACCATAGGATGGGCCCTGTGACTTAGAAACCTGTCAAGGGAACACAGAAGGGAATAATTGGCTGTTTGCAAGCATTTTTCCTTCTCACAGTAACAGTGAAGGCAGCATCACCAGCATTTGTGTGTTCAGTAATATGACACCTTTCTTTACCCAAAGATTTCCTATGGTGTGACAGCAGCATCTGCTGTTCTCATATCTAAAAGTGTGCCTCTAGCTCTCTGGTCCTCTCACATCCCTCACCCTATCTCTGACAGACCCGTGGGCGTGGTGAAGAGAAGGATGGTATCCCAAAACTACGGTGTTTACAATAAAGAATTATCTCCCTTTTCCACATAATTTCACGATGTAGGAACAGGTCTGGACAGGTGCAGCGGTACCCCCTTAGTAAAATACCCATTCATGGTTTTGAGGATCCTGGGTCACGGCTGGGTCTTCCCACACCTTTAGGGGACTGTCCTTTTATGCTCACTTTGTCAAAAGCCTTAGTGAGTTTCAGGGATAACCTGTTCTTAGAAAGTGGAAGGAAAGTCCATGTTCCCTCCCTTTCACCCATCAAACTTCACTTGCCCTCCTCCTCCCTGGAGCAGTGACTGCTGCCAGTAAGCTGGGGACATGGGCTCAGCATTAACTGTCTTGTTCTTGGGAAGCATGGGGGTGGTCAGCCATCCTGAAGGCTGATGTGCACTTTGGAGCTCGATTCCAGACTAGTGGATCAATTTTTTCTTCTGACTTTTTCTTCAGACAAAGCTATTTTTAGAATCACCAGCTGAGGAGGAGGAAGGAGGGCTCCTGTCACGTGGAAGCCTGGTGTCATCCTGCTTTTGTGAGGTCTAATAGAAATTGTCCCTGTCCACAGCAGGGGGGTGTTGGAACTCAATGATCTTTAAATTCCCTTCAACATAAGCCATTCTATGATTCTATGAAATAATAGGAAATTTTTTAAAATGCATCATATTTCAAGCTTGAGCTACATCAGGGGCCTGAGAAGCATCAGGAAAGATGCTCATTGTTTTCACTTGGGTCTGTTCAGCCTTTGAAATAAAATAAAGAAGAAAACAAAAAAAAAGAAAAACCTAAAAACCCCCAAACAAAACATAACAGTGAAGAAATATCATTTGCCATTAAGAAGCAAACCATTCACCCAAGGAAGAACACAAGCTGAATCCCAGAAGGAAAGGAGGCAGCTATGGTGGTAAAGCAGCATTACAATGCAACATATATTTAAAAGAAATAATACATGTGTTTAAATTGCCACATGTTCTATTTTTAAGATGCCATTTATTTAATAGTTGAAAACCCCACTGACATGGAGATAGAGATCTATTGTGTGACTGAAAGTCAAAGTCTGACTGCAATGTCCTTGGTTTTGGCTTTGTCCTCTCCCTGCCCTTTTGGTTCCCGTGATTAATCTGTACATCTTAAACTTACTCAGGGACTGTATGTCCCTCCTGTAAGAAGCCTTTTTCTACCCTGTGAATGATGGAGTTTCTGAGATGGTCAATTCAATCATGCGGGGAAATAACCAACAATGAAGTTTGTTATGAGCCTGTGTAAATTGTAGAGGATACTGAAAACTGTTTTAATACCCACTAGATACGTTGCTGATACAGATGTTGTGTATAGAAATGTACTGTTTTATTGGGGGTCAATGTGCTTTTTCACTGAGTGCTTAAAAAACCCAGTGGCAAAATTGGTTTTTATGTAAGAAGAAAAATATCTTGTTAACTAAGAAAAAAAAAAAAAAGAAATGTGAAATATCCCCAGTTGAGCATCTGCTGGGCATTTTTAGCAGCAAACTAGACAGGAGGAGCTTGCTGGTGGGTTTGCTCAGGTGGGACTCAGTTCACTGCCTTCAATTATGGTTTCAAGTGGCATGAAACCAGGTCAGCCCCAGGCTGGTTGCAAGATGCGTGGAGGATAAGAAAAGAGCATGGGGAGAGAGCTCGTGGTTGGCTTTGGGTGGGTGCAAGGGGTGGTTGGACATGAGCAGCCTGTGCCAGACACGGGCAGCCTGTGCCAGTGCTCTGCCACTCTCAGTGTAAAGTTCTTCTTCACGTTGAGGTGGAACTTCTTGTGTTTCAGTTTATGGCCATTGCTCCTTGTCCTGTCACTGACACCACTGAAAAGAGTCTGGCACCACCCTCTTGGCACCCACCTTTGAGACATTTATATGCATAAATTAAATCCCCTCTCAGCCTTCTCTCTTCAGCTCAGCCCAGTGCCTGTTGTTACTCCTGCCAGGACAGTGGCTGCTGCACCACCTGACATAGGGGATGTGCACCTACTGACAGATCAGATCACCCTTTTTGGTGGAAAACTTAAAGCAGCCATGTGTTGAGTGGGCTTTTTCTTTGAAGTGACAGAACACAACAACCCCAGCAGACCAGACAAGTCAGATGGAGGAAATTACATAGCTCCCTATTGCCTTTTTTTGTTTGTTTTTTCTGCTGAAACAGCTTTTAAAAAAACCTGTACTGGAGTAAAAGAAACTGCGTTAAAACGCCACAAAGTGGCAGCAACACCAACCCTGCTGACAGAGCAAAGAAAGAATTACAACTAGACATTTCATCTCCTGGCTGGGTGAGCTTTATTTGCTGCCAGTTCAAGTCGAGAGAACGTGCAAAGCTTTTGAAAACAAGTACAGATGTGGTAAAAGCGGACAGCAAAAAGTTTAACTGGAGCATCTGGAACAGATACTTGGGTTTGCAAAACTGCACTGCAGTGATGCCGAATATAGTTTTAAAAGCAGTTTCAGCCTAAATGAAGATAGAAAGCCCCATTTAACTGTGGAGCAGCCTGGAGTTAAAAATTTTCCAGGCATTTGTTCTAATTAAGCTTGAATGGGTTAATTGGCTGCATTTTTATTGCCTGTTGAAAACTTGTTTGTAAAATGAATCTCAGTGTTATTCTCGTGGGAGCTGTGGTCCCGTCATACAGGACCAGTTGAGCATCCTGCAGCTGCCTCGACAGGCAGAGGGAACACACAGTCAGCAAGGTAAACACAACTTCTGGTTCTCATGGTGGTTCAGGGCACTTGTGTCCGGCTGGTGCTGTGAAACTGAGCAGTCAGTGTTGCGTTCTGAGCACTTGATTTTATGTCTAACAAACCTTTGTTCGCTCAGGCCTGACCCCGTTCCTCAGGGATTGCCATTTGTAGATATTTTTGCCTGCTGATGTGAATTTCTCATGCAGCTTGTTTCCAACTCCTAGAAGAGATAGAATCACTTCAGGAATCCAAATGTTGTTGCAAGTGGAGGTAAGATACAGCACTGGAGTCCTGCAGCCTTGATGCACAAAGGCATCCCAGATTTTAGGTGAGCGCAGACAAAAGTTCAGGGATGCAAAACAATCTCATAAAACCTCATGGTGCTTCAATAGCCTTAGAGCTGCTGAACTGTTTCTAACACTGTTCTCGCACTGGAATGCAGTGGGGTGGAGCGCAGAGAAACAGGCTGTTCACCCGAGTGCTGGTTTCAGCACCTGCTGCCAGTTCTGTGGGCAGCAGTTGTGCTTTCATTTAATTACCTTCCCACTGCTCTAAAAGAAAGGAGTGTCTTACCAGATCACAAGCAAGAGGGAATTTCCTTGGTTTTGATGAACAAACTGCTTCTGACGTGTTCCGTCTGCCCTCCGTATGTAATGTGTTAACCGTGCAAGGGTTAACAACACTGGCACTGCAATAACTGCCCCCTAATCCCACCGCATCCAAAGGAAGACCCTGGAGACAGGCAGGGGGTCCCTCCCGTGCCTGGCTGGGATCACTGTTGCCTCCCGCTGTTTCTCCCGTGCAGCATCCCGATGCTTGATGTCTGTTTGGTTGTGCTGATAAACACAGGGTGTGAGCAAAGCTCTCTGCCAGCGTGGGCTCGGCTACCTGCAGGGCTGCATCCCCCTCTGCAGGCAGGCGTTCCAGTGGAATCACTGTCTCAGCCGATGTTCAAACAGGAGGGAAGTCTGCAGTCTTCCGGACTGGACTGAGTGAATATACATATTTTGTTTACCTTTTAAAGAATGCAAGTATCACGTGTCGCCTTCTAAGATACTCACAGCCAAATATTTTAGCAGGATGTCAAATCTAAAGAGGTTTGCTGCAAACACAGCTTTATTAGGAATGTGATGCGTGTGAGGGTGCCTGTGGGGCTGCAGGACGGTGGAGACAGGGAGGTGGCAGGTCCCAGAAGCTTAGGATGGGTGACAGCAGGGGGGTTTGTAAGGAGTGGCTGCACCCACGTGACTGGAGATACGCGGCCAAGGGGGCTGGTCAAGAGTGGTCCAAAGTCTGGTCATGCTCCCCCCAGAAGTACATGACGTTGTTAAAATCAGTGGGTCAGAAACTCACGTGATTAACTGTGACCACACTTGATTCCTCCAAAATGAGTTTTAAGTTGCATTTAAAGGATGTACTAATTGGCATCTTTGGGTTTACGGTTTTTATGGGAGAGGTCAACGCTTTCAGATGCAGGAAAGGGTCATTAACATAAGCAGAGACAATTCCACATTTGGGATCAGATACATATCATGCTTAGACACAATGATTTCCTGGCCCTGAATGTTCACAGACTTTAGTATTGCAAATGCAGGAGCTGCATGGACCAGGGAGGGTTTTCCTTTCTCATCATTATCCCATTGCCAGCACTGAAAGAAGCAAAATGAGTTTGCCAGTGTTAAATCACAACAGCTTTATGTGCAGGTAGGTCATTAGTTTGTCACCAAAGTAATCCTGCATTTTAATTTTTTTTTTAGAGTTTCACATCATTGTCTCATTTCCAGCAGTAGTGTTTCTAAAAACAGTTCCACACAAAGTATTTGTAGCTCTGGTGCCATCTAAGATTATTAAGGTGGACACCACTGTACTGGCAACAAGGTCACTCCTTGTAAACCTGCTTTGCAGTTTTCATGCCAGTCTATGAAGATTCACCTCCAGAGGCCTGAGCACAAGTGCTGGGGCAGGGCTGTGCATTGAAATACAACTGAGGTGTCTGTCTTAGGATCCTGTTCAGACCTACTTACGGCCACAGGGTGACAGCAGAGCTCCTCCCACACAGTACAGGATCCCAGCGCCTTTGCTGTCACCCGATCTCCCCCCTGGACACTTCTCCCTTTGGTGCCTGGAAGGTGACTTTGGTCAGTGTGGTCCCTCACACATTGCCCTCACTTTTCCACCAAGAGGAGAAATGTATCAGCTGGTAACCAGCACTGCCAGGCTACTTGGTTTCACAGTCAGTGTCACTTCGTAGAAAACTTGGGGGTTTTTTGTTAGCCAGGACATCCATAGAAAAACCCCTTTGGTCCCAGAGAGAGAACCTGCTTCCCTTCTTTCCACCCCTCCTAGTCAGATTAAGAGCCACAAGGGTAACCACAGCCTTTCAAGGCGGGTAGCAGGGTGGTACAACTTGCAGCTGTAACACAGGGTTTTCTCTGCTGCCAAAAGCTTTCTGTTGAGAATTATACACTGCAGAAAACAAAAAACACTCCATGCTGTAATGCTTCCCAGCAATAGCATGACCCAGTCATACTACAAACGAGGTGCTTTGAAGTACAAATGTTTTATTGCAATGTTTCATTATTTACAGTACCGTTCACTGTGTCCCTGGGTGCTACCAAAGTGCAAGCCATTTCGGACAGGAAAGCTAAACCACGGTAACTCAGCAGCAAAACGTGGCTGTGCCTTACGCTCGTGCTGTCCTGCCTCTTCCCCGGGCCTGAATGCAGAGAAGTTTGCTGCTCTCCCTGGTCACTGGGAACAAACAACCTGGTAACGTGAAACTTTGGTCACAAAGGATTGTCAGTTGTTGGTCTTTCAAGAGGATGCAGGAACAGGAATCTGCAGTATTTCCAGATGGACCTTACTCGGAATTCAGCGTTTCTGATTGCATAATGAGATGTGTCTGTATGCAGGACTGTCAAATTCCTATTTTGATATCTTTAGGTAAGTACTGGTTTATTTCCAATTATTTCTGTTGCTGATTCTCTTTGGTTTATGTAAGCTTTTCATCATCTACCTGTTTTGAGGCTATCCATCTACTTTCTTAAAAGAGCCAGTACCTCGAGAACTACCAGAGCTGCTACTGGATACTGATACTGGTTGAGTCTTTACTGAAAATTTTATTATGCACTTCCATTTCATATAAAGATGGTGATTCAATGACCACTGAAGCCTACATTTTCACACACTGTCATCTCAGAGTAGGACAAACTACACCTGTTACTTCAGGAATGATCTCTGAACAGAAAATCACCTTTGGAGAGGAGAGGTATTAACTACAAATTTTATCCAAGACTAAAGAATTCCAGTATTCCAGTGGCTAAACTCAGGTCAAGAATCTTTTCAGTTTTCTAACGAGTACTACCTCAAGAAACTACTTTCAAAGACAGTTTTCAGACTTAGTTCCACTGCTGCCAGCAGTCCCTTGGGAGGTGGGCAGTGAACTTCTCTGCATCAGTTATTTTATTGTGCACCAAGGATGTCGTTACCTTTTAAAACTTGAGATGCCTTGTGTTACAAAGCTCTTGTACAATTAGGAAATGTTTAAGACTCCATTCCAGAAAATAAGTTATATTAAATGGCACTCGAGTCCTCCAGGAAACATGTAGCAGGGCTGTTGGGTGAAGTTCAGCAGTAACAATTTCTGCCCTCTCCTCTCCCCATGCCTGGTTTACAGTTCCTGTAATAATGAGTCCCTGCAACAGCTGCCTCAAATGATTCTGAAATTACAGCTTCTCAAAAATGGGATGATTGCAGCTCTTGGCAGGTTTTTTTCCTGTGAGTCATACTTTTATTCCAAATTATCACAGGCTTTTCTGTATCACTATTGATAAAAAGTCACCAAAAGCTTTACAGCTGCAGAAGGTACCATTTTCACAAAGAAAATGTACTGGATTGATTTCTTAACCTACCATACAAAACACAGTGTTTAAAAGCTCTGCAGTGCCTCCCTATTACCATTCCTTTGGAATTTGGAGAAGGCAGCAGAGCTCACATGCAGTCAACAACATTGCTGGATCCTTGGCCCACATCCCGGATCTGGCTGCTGAGACAGGAGCACACGGCCACGCCTGCCCCTGCCCGGCAGTGTGACACTGAGCCCACGAGCTCCCACCTACGGAACGTGGCAGAGGGAAAAAAGAAAAGTCAGTTCCTGTCCTTTCTGAGCAATCTGAAAGAATTTATTTTCTGTGTCCAAAATTCTTTTACACGGCCTAGATGTTTACCCTGCACAAAAATGCACCCCAGTAGCTTATTATTTCTCTGTAGGCTGTTACTGAAAGAACAAGGGATGCAGAGGAGGCAGGAGGTGCTTAAATATTTACAAAAACAACCTAGTGGCATAGGCAGCAGTCCTACATCAACAGTCACAGATATTACTCAATTATTACCAGGAAACAACAGCTAGACTCCTGCTGCATATTGTTGTGTTTTCATATAGGCAGACATCACTGTCTTATTAAGGCAAACAAAACATTTAAAATTACCTATTCACTATGGGATCAAATGCTTCCACTGTATTCAGGTACACGTTGCCATTATGACCTCCAACTGCAAAAATCTTTCCCATCAGCGTCGCGATGCCAACACCACCCCTCGGAGTTGTGAGCTCTGCCACGTATTCCCATTTGTTACTGCGGGGGTCAAACCGCTCCACCGAGCTCAGTGGGGAGTTGTCATCAAAGCCACCTGCAAAGAACCATCACATTTATCAGTTTTTAGACAGTTCTGGTGCAGGTGATGCCCAGGACTGGCATTATCAGGCTATTCTCAGTGTTCAGGAGGTACTGTCCAGCTCTTTCTTTACCAAAACTTTACAAACTCCTAAAAATTAATCTAGCAGCTCTCCCCCGTCACTTTACAAGGATCACCCCAGAGTGACAGTTTTCTTCTATTTAAGTTGCAAGGGTTCTAGTTCTATTATTTTTCTCCTTGAATTCATCATACTTACAATGAAATAGCTTCCCATTCGGAATAGAAAAAAACCCAAGGACCAACAAAAAGATGGTCTCAATCTTAAGCTTAGTTTAGTTTATGCAAAACACACTCTTGCAGAGTTCTCAAGTTTACAGCACTGACGAGTACCTGAGCAGGAAACAAAAACTCCCCATGTGAGACTTCAACGTTGCTTTCCCCTTGCTGGGGCAGCTCTCAGAGGAGCATTCTGCTTGAAACCTTTGTAAGCATTTATGGTAATGCACAAACCAGAGCACTTCAACTATCACTATGGCACACCTACCTGGCATCTTCCTCCCTCAGGAAAGCAGGTAAAAGGTAGCGCACAGGACAACAGGCTGTGGAACAAGCGCGAGAGAGCTACTGTTGTCTACACTCAAAACACAACTAGAAAGCTTTGAAAAGTGTGCAAACTTAAAAATAATTTTCTAAAAGGAAACCCAAGATTAGTGAGTCTGAAAAGGTTTTCTAATACAGACATATTGTCCTGAACAGCATAACCCTCCTGAAACGTGGGTTAGGAACTGCTTTTTTATTTCCTAGCTAACATACCTTCAATTAAGCGTGTCCTGGTTGTGCTTGCTCTCTTCTCCTGCCCAAGAACACCAAGTACAAGTCAGGTCTATTTGTTCCCCAGTTTCTCTAGCAACAACAGCTTCTTCCACAAGCCAGTACCTGGCAGCACCAGCACTACAAAACGCCACATCCCTACTCACCGACAACATACAAGCAGCCGTGGAGTTCGCTGACACCATTCCCAGCTCTTCGCTGACCCATTTCTTTCACTTCTATCCACTTATCCAAATGGGGATCGTATTTCTCCACACTGGAAAGAGATGCTACACCGTCATTGCCCCCCACAGCATAAACGTGGTTCTGGAAAACAGTTGCATACGAAAAGATTATTAGGAATGTAGTTGTCTTTACAACAACAGTGTTAAAATTATAGGAAAACCTGGTATATCCACACAGTCCTAATTATTTACTTTAAGAATTCCAACAAAAGACTTAATTATCTAACATAAATGCCATCTTCCAATTAAAGAAGAGAAAAAGTTATGTAGTGTTGCAGTTATTTTGCAGAGCACAACATGGCAACAGAGGGTCTGAAGTGCAGATGCAATCGGCACCTTTAAACATGATGACCATGCCAAACTTCTGAGGAAGACATGAAGCACTAGCCATGTGGTTAGAAGGGTTCTAAGCACTTGCTCCCAGTACCTCAAATACTGTTGAAACAGCTCAGTTTGATACGAGTATTATCCTAAATATCCTCACCTTTTGCACAGTTCCATAGGATTTTGATGACCAGAGGTGCTCAGACCCACCAGCTGCATTTTAGTTTAAGATCTCATGTTCTGCCTTGCAGAAGCAGATTTGAAAAGCAGGTCGGTTCCTCAGTTGGCCCTGACTTGGGAGTAAACAGCCACTTACCACCAGGGCCACGGAGCCGACTCCTCCCCGGGGAGTGTTCATAGGGGCGACTGTGCTCCACCGATCGGAATCGATGTCGTACCTCTCCACGTCGCTGAAGCAGGTGTTGTCATCCAGACCTCCTATCGCGTAAATGGGGCCGCCAAGGGAGGCCAGAGCGATTCCTCTCCTAGGAAAGCGACAGGATCAACACCTCAGCGCGAATCCTCAAGGAAAGGGAATGACACATCAAGTGTAACGTTAACATGACTGGCACCTCTTTCAGCTATGGGGGAAAAAGGCAACGAAAACTTAAAAAGTGAAGTTTATAGTAAATAATGTAGCTGGCCCTCTGCATACCTATGCCAGAGGGACATGGAATACTGTTTTGACTGAATGTCACCTAAGGCCCAAGACCTCTACTCACATGCTCAGATATCTGGGATTGTCTTAGATATTTAATGTCTTTGTCTGGGTTTCTCTGAATGTCTCTCTCTGAATTTCATGCCTCCTATTTTGTTTTGTGGAATTTGATAAAGAACCAAAATCCGCTGGTTTTGACTTTGTTGGTATAGCTGGCTTCTACAATTTGGGAATGACTGAAGGGGGATATCAGTACATACTAAAAGGCAAACCTGTGCTGGATATTAGATGACTGAACTCTAGCAAGATGTAATCGCAATTTCTTCCGTTCTGATTTTTAAATTAAGTGTTAAAATGGTTGTCAGATTTGTTTCTACTAAATCTACCAATATGAGATTACCATCGGTAGTACAAAATTAAAAAGTATTGTCTAGTGTCTGCTTTAATTACAAAGAGAGACGATTTACCATGTCACTGAGAACATTCTCATCTCATTACACAGAGGGCAGATGGGCAGGAGCAAGGGAGGCACAATCTTTGTATAGAACAAACATTGTGGCAATATCCTGGGCTTAACTTAAATTGCCTCAACAAATAACAGACCTTATTACTGATGGCAGTTGTTTTCTATTTTGATTAGGTCGCAGCTACAAATAGCTGTGCTCAGCATGCCCCTACTTGTACAGGATGCTTTTAGAAACAACAAACAAAATGGAATGTAAAATTAAGGATGCTGGTTTAAATAACAGCAGAAACAAAAAAATTACGGATCTGCGAGTCCAGTAACATCTTAAAAGAATCTTGAACATCAAAAGGCAAGAAAAAATCCTCAAGTGGACTTTCAGTATTTTAGTGCTTCTGGTCTTTTGAGGCAAAAACATAGGCAGCCACTTCTTTACTAGGCAGTAAGTATTTCACTTTTCATGTTATGCTGGCAGTTATCTTGTTCATTCTTAAAAAAAAAAAAAATCCACCAAACCAGTTCATCAGTTTCAAGTTGTTTATCAGGCATAGCAGAAAGGTCCTTGATACCAGAACAATAGCATAGCTGGAGTAGAACAAGTTTCTGCTCCAGAAGCAAACCACACCCCCTCCCCCCCGCCAAAAAAAAAAAAAAAGAAAAGGATAATACCTTTATAGGACAAAGCTCCAAAACAGGGAGAAAAATGCCTGGAAATAGCAGTTTGAAAACCCGAATAAAGGCAGGACAGATATGATGTTTTTCAGCATCAGCAAGAAATGATGTACCATAGACTAGGACTTAAAAAATTTTGGATCATGGGACAAATATACCTCTTTGTGTTCATTGATGCCTTCATCATCCACTTGTTTGTGAGAGGATCAAACACTTCCATGCTTCCTAAGTGTTCATTTCCATCATGTCCACCTACCGCGTAGACTTTACCTGAACACAAACACATCTTTTGATATAGAGAGCGCTCGGCAACATTTCAGTTTTCATTTATACAGTATCCCTCTCTATGTGGAGACAAAGAGCTCAAATAACAGTTAAAAGTTTCTCTATGTTTTCAATATCAGAATTTAAGTAAGTATGGACTTTATATATTTTTATGCTGTACTCAAGCAGCAATCTATTCTAATGAGGGCTGGCTGACTGCTGTGTATGGCCATTTTTTATAAGTGGATTTATAAAAAGTAAATCCCATATTTAAGGCAAGAGGCTATATGCAGTTCATAGACTCAGAGAATCATTTGGGTTGGAAGGAACCTTTCAAGGTCATGTAGTCCAGCCCCTCTGCAATGAGCAGGGGCATTTTCAACTGGATCAGAGTTGCTCAGAGCCCCATCCAGTCTAACCTTGAATGCATCCAGAGATGGGCATTTACCACCTCTCTGGGCAACGTGGTTCCAGTGTTTCCCCACCCTCCCTGTAAAAAATTTCTTCTTCATATCTACTCTGAATCTACCCTCTTTTAATTTAAAACCATTACCCCTTGTCCTATTGCAACAGGCCTTACTATGAAGTCTGTCCCCATCTTTCTTGTAAGCTCCCTTTAAGTACTGAAAGGACACAATAAGGTCTCCACAGAGCCTTCTCTTCTCAAGGCTGAGCAGCCTCAACTCTGTCAATTCATAGTAGTGTCTTATCAGTAAGTATGGCCTCAGACTGGTTCAGAACCAAACACTCCCTCAGGAAATAAGCTTTACTGAAGAGAAGAATATTCAACAGTTAAGCAAGTAGTTTACTACTTGTACAACTAGTAAAAGTAACAATTCCAGCCAAAGGAGCAAAAACAAGTGCTTTCTGAATGGGGTTGCTTGAATAGGGTTACTCACCTCCCACAGAGATCACACCCACATGCCTCCTCCTGCTGTTCATTTCAGGGCCGAAGAACCAATTGTTCTTACTGATAGAGTAACACTCAATGCTGCGAAAGGGGTCACCTGATCCACCTCTGCCTCCGACACAGAACAGCACACCTGAAGAAGACAAAGCAGGTTTCCAGAGAACCAGCAGGAAGTTGGGGAAAAAAAATCGTATAGCAGAGCGAACTGAAAATTATGCAGTTTGGGAGAAGTCGTATTTCACTTCAAGGGCACAGTCACTGCCTTGCATAAATAACTGCACACTGGATTTTGGCCTTTGCTTGGCATGCTGCTATGGCAATTGGCTATCTATGCTCTTGCAAACACAATGCATATTTTAAATAGGCTTTACTGTGATTTTGCTTAAGGATATAAATACATAGTTTGTTAAATGTAACAACGTAAAATTTAGGATTTGCAGTCTAACATTCATCACTCACTTTTGGTGTAGGTTAGTCAAAGACTTTAGAAGTTAGCTCAGCCTTCTTACACCAAAAGATAACTGTCCACTGTTTTTGGTATAGCTTTGAACAGATTGCCTGGTCATAACATACTTAATAGCTCTAATACAGGTAGAGCCAATCATGATATATAAATAATGCTTTAAAGAAAGAAAATGACTGCTAAAATTCTGCTAGGAAAATGCAGCACATCATCTAAACACCAGAATGGCACATAATGTCTTTCCCAATTTTGCATTAAGACATTATACGCAAGCTATGCCTGCTTGATACCAATATACCTCCACAGATGTGCTGCCTTTCCTCCACACCACTCCCTACCAGATAACCAGACACACATTTAATTACCAGCAGTCTGCTTCCTTGGTGTTGTGCGAATGGAGTACTCAAAGTCAGGCACTGCCCTGCTGCTCAGGTGAAGGTGGTAGTTTCTCGCTTCATCCAGCAAATCCCTACATTTTAGATTCTGCTTGACAATCTCTTCCTTTGCCACAACGCCCATAAGGAAACAAATGGGCAAGAGAGGCAGCCGTACCTGACAGGAATGAACACAGTTGGAGAAACTGGCTGAACTGGCTGAGTCTCACCAGTCACAGTGATGCACATGTAACAGATGGCAGCTCCTGGGCCAGCTGGCAGCCCCACGCTCCTCACTGAAGGGAGTTGCGTTCATGGTTTTTTTCCCAGATAACAGTGATATGAAGTTCTTTTGAGTGACAAGTGTTTGATACAACCATTTGCACTTAAGCGACAGTGGAGAACTGTCCCTTGGCCAAGGCTGTGTGGAGAAGAAGTGACTTCACCAGGGTAGTCTGTGTCAGGTCAGTCTGCTAAGGGTTATCAATTTTTGGGTCACTGCTATGACAGCGTAAGGAGGGCTTATGCCAGAATGGTTCATTTTCTTTGGGTGGCAGGTCAAGAAAGGAAACACTGTCAGCATGAACTAAAGTGCCTATGAAGGACATATTGCTAGTGCAGTAACACCTTTCTTTGATGCAGACTTGATAGACTTCAGATTTAAAAAAATGTTGAGAGCCAATTGTTTCCTTCTCTAAATCCCTTCTGCCATTTATTTCAGCAAACCTTTCATTCTTCCTTGTGAGAGAAACAGTGAAGAATGTGAAGTACCATCAGGGGCACAGGTGGGGCACGTGTTAGTGGGGGGAACTGAGGTAAACCTCCCCACATTTCTTAAGGTTTGGAGTCAATGCCACCAAGCAGCTCTCAGTTAGCTCAGTGGTGAAGTCCACTATCTCCAGGGCTTCTCAGAGCAGCAGGATGGTGCTGTTACATTGCTGACAAGTGTCCTTGTCTCCAAATAAGCAAGTGTCTCTACCAGTTCTTCCTTACCTACTTGCTTTCAGTCTCACTTCTTCCTTTACTTTGGCCCGGCTTATTTTAGGCTGCTTTAAAGCACCACTGTAGCCCTGCTGACAGGCTCCTGAGGTTAGTGTTGTGGTAAGAACTCCAGGCTGACAGACTCAGAACCTGACTGTAACAGCAAAACCCATAAGGCTGATTATGATGTGGATAAAAACTGTTGATAACCCAGTCATGTTTTCTGCTAGCAATAATGTCCAAGTCAGCTGATGGCTCTGTATACTCTGGCAAATAACCCATATGTACAGAAAGGGGTTTACTTTTTCATTGCTTCAATATAGACTCTGGTTTCAATATTGGTACATATATATATAGATAGATACTCTGGTATCAGTAGAATGAAGTTGCTAATCTCATGTGATAGCACAACTGGGCAATAAAACTCTTTTTTTTTATTACATATTGCCTGTAAATTTAATTATAATGTACTAAAGAAGGGCTTTTTGTACCAAAAACCTCATGCTAGTCCAGATGAAACTGAAGGTTTTTGGACAACAGTTAATAAACCATCTATTACTAGGAAATGTGAAAAATTACACATAAAGACGCTGACAGTAGCATCTTAGTGGATCTCTCCTCACTCACGTAACACCAATATTAGCAATTAAGCCAAATGCAAAATATTAAAGTTGGATTTCAGTGACAACTGAAACCGCACAGCTGACCCTACCTGCTAAGACACAGGGAACCCCCAAAAATGGGGCATTTTGCAGCGCATGGCACGCACCCCAATCCTCCCTAGCACAGGTTCCCCATATCTGCCTCAAATATTGTATTTTAAACTCCCATAACCAGCACATGTGGAACTTGGATAACTGAAGTACCTAATGCTTTGACAAGAGGTCTGATGGGTGTCCAAGTAAGTTCAGCTGAATGATCTTTTGATACCTGTACGCATTTCTTTCAGAAGCAGTGAACTTGCATCAAGTCTGGACAACTGAACTGCAAACTCCTTTTGACTCCTACAGATAACCAGCAGTGCTAGTCTAGCAAGCATTAAAAAGGCTATCATGTTTCCTGGCCTACTTGTAGGGCTGACACATCTTAGCCTTCTGTTAATTAAACACATAAAATATTTTAGAAACATGACTTGATGTGACCCATCTCTGCTAGAGTTTCTTTTCTAGCCATGTAAAAAAATCTCTTCAATAGTTTTGCTTACTTTCTTAAATACAAATACATGCCAGAAAGGGCAGTAGTTTCAGGTTGGACGAGTGTCAAACCAAGAGAAGCGATGGCTTTCTCTGTTTCAAGTAAATCTAAGAAGTTTCTGCTCGACCAAAGATGTAGCTTTTTGCTGACTCCCCACCCCCCAGCTGTGAGCATAAAGCAAGTACTCTTCTCTCTTCAGAAACAGGTGAATATCACTTCTTCCTGATATTCAAGAGATCTAACCTGCTTCCATTGTCAGCTCAGAACTGTGAACACCAGATGAGGCCCCAACAGCTGAGAACATTTTTCATCTTAAGATCTACCCAGGTGCAAACAGTTGACTATACAACTAAACCAGTGATGAGACAGGCACGTAGTGCCTCGGTCCGCCCTACCTGTGCAAGTATTTCATCCAGCCACATGGCATGATGCTGTGGATTGGCCAGCAGCCACTTGATAGCAGCGTTGTAAACTTGCTTTTCATTTTCAATATTCAGGTCACTGGAGGACAGGAGTTTATGGAGGTGCTGCGGTGACACGCTCACAAAGTCCTCGCACTCCATGACCTCTGCGAAATGCTCGCAAGCGAACTGATCGGCCATGTCCATCAAGTCAATGCGGTTGTGGCTCTCGGCAAACGCCCTGACTGCCAGGCAGTTGGAGGGGTGGAAGTGCAGCTTCATGTATTCACAGCAGGCCTTTGCCACCAGTTCCACCTGCAGAATGCAGGCAGCGTACAGGAGGGGCTGGACGTTGTCCACCGTCAGCGTGAGCCGCGAGGAGTACGCGAACTTCACCAGGTCCTCTATCGCGTCGCCGTCAAAGTCCCTGATCTCGATCAACTTCTGCTTGGCCTCAGCCATTTCCGAAAGAAACATGGCTCTGAAGTAAGGGATGACACAAGCTAGAACCAGCTTGTGGCAGGAGATAAGCTTTGAACCAACCTGAAAAAAAAAAAAAAAAAAAGAACAAACAAACCCACCCATTTTACTTTTAATGTCAGTTTTGGCTGTGTAAAAGATAAACAGTAAAGCTAAAATAAAAATTCTGGACTCAATGTGCATTAAGCTACTGTATTTTGTTCAAACAAATTAACTCCATTTGCCCTGTACTTCTGGCATTACATCCAGGCAGATCCAAGTTGTTACTTGGCCACCAGAGTAGAGCAAAGCCATAAAACAAGCAACAGAACTGATGCACTGAACTTGCCTTTCTTTAAAAGCCACATGAGGCATCCTGAAGAATGTTCTAGATGCATCTTGGAGACAGAAGGAGGCTGATAGGCACTTGTTTTATGTGTATTCAGAGATTAATGGGGGGAATTGTAAAGTGACATTTTTAGACCAGTTAATTTGAAATTCTGGACTTTTACTACTGTCAAGGAATTGATAATGATGTTTACATAATTTATGTAAAACCACAGTAATACAGTTATTACAGGGATTATTAAAAGTTATCAATCACTTCAAGATTTTTAGAATCTCTTAGCCACAAAAGGTAGTATATCCCCATAAAGATAAGGTATTTTTCAAAACTTTGATCAGAAAGCACAAAATAGGCTTTTCAGCTACTAAATTATAGAATTCAATTACATTTAAAAAGAATGTAAATATTGAAGGTAAATGAACAACCCACTCTTTGTGTTACAGGAGTGTCTTCTTACAGCCTTTGTCATTCTGCACTCCTCACTACCATAAAGGTATGGCTGAGTTAAGCAACCATTTTCCCTGGACTAAAATGGCACGTTCATTTTTAGATGGTATTACAGTGACCTGTCTTGCAATTTAAAAAAAAAAAAAAAAAAAAGATACTAAAATATAAAAGATAATTTGGATTTTTTTCTAGCTCTGATTCAATGCACAATTGCTCTACCCTTTTAAAAAGTGTGCGTGATCAACACAAGTGTAACCTACCTGGTAAAGCAGTGAGTTGAGTACAGAAAGCACACACATGTGAAAGAGTACGCAGGTTAAAATTGAGGCAAAGATGGATGGCTCAGTGTGATCAAACTAGATCACCCCAGAAGGAACAGCTCAGACCTACCAAATGAACAAAAAGCAAACCAACGGGAGGAGAAAAGCAGATGGTATCATCTGATACACGCCTTCTACCAGCCCTCTAACACTGTTCATATGACAGCAGCAGTACAGTGAAATTCCAGGATTTAGCTCGTAGGAGCTGAGGAAGTCTCCCTGTGTGCTCCCACGGCTTATCACTGTTACAGCATCACTCCACCTAATTACAGTACTGATGTAAAAAGATCCCACCAGCTGGTCGGCTGTATCAGGGAAAGCTCCCAAGCTATTCTCACCTTCACAGATTTTTATTCTGCACATCTTCCCACTCTCTAATTAAACCTTCCTTTTGAATTAAATGGCTTTATTATGTTCCCCAAATCTCTTTAATATTAAATATCTAGCATATTCTTGGTATTTTGAAATCTGAGTTCCCCTTCAGTTATTAACTATCATATTTTAAGAGCCAGCAATTGGTCTGACAACAACAATGCCAGAATTGCTCACTATCACAGGTCACACACAAAAGCAGAAAGTTCAGCAGAGATGTAATTATTCTTAAAACATGAGAAATGCCTGAGAGCTACAAAAAGAAAAATCAAGCCCTCCAGAAAATTCCAATTCAAGATAACAGTTACCAGTTACTCGAAGATTTAGGAAGCTGTACAGTAATATGTACATGGGTTGCTTTAGCCTTCACTGGAAGATGAGTCATGCAATATAACAGTCTTAAATTACCAAAGGAACTCCACACAGATAATACAAATGAACATTAAAACAAGCCTAACTTGGGGGAACTGCACAAATGAACATTAAAACAAGCCTAACTTGGGGGAACTGCACAAATGAACATTAAAACAAGCCTAACTTGGGGGAACTGCATCCACAGTAAAGTGTATTTTCCAAGCCAAGTTTCCCCAGCAGGAGTATACATTTAACTATGTTTATAAAGTAAGACTTTCTGGGTTTTTTTGCAAGGGTAGGTGGAAAGGAAGGTAGGTGAGGATGAGGTCAAAAAGGGATGAGAAGGGTTTTTAAGAGTTCTGACATGGACCTTCTTCCCCAAAACGCCTTTTAAAATGGCTGATGTAAAGAGACCTGACAATGAGCACTCAGCCCAATCGCTTCACGGCTCTCAAACTACCCTGAGCAGCTTCAGCATTGTCATTCAGTGTCCTGTGCACAGTAAATTAACTGTTATGAACCACTGGACCTACTGCACTGAGTGCCTGCTCAGTGCCTGGTGACAGTACCTGCTGTGAAGCAGAACAGAATGTTCTTCCTTGTTCTACTCCTGTTGTCCACTTGGTTTAGGAACTATGCTGCATCTCTTTCTCTTAAATCTTGCACTAGTAAGATGTCTAGCTAAGCAATACCTAATATTTGTAGGTGCTGGCACCCACTGTTATGGATGCTAGATATGAATTTATTGGGATCAGGATATAAGTAACATTCAGCTGAGTTACAAATAATGCATTAAAGCGATCCTATGCAAGAATCATAAAACTTGCTTCCTCCCCCTCCTCCTCCTTTACTCCTTGATCAGCTGCAGAACATAACTGTCTGGGGCTTTTTCTTTTTTTCTCTCTTTCTTTGAGAATGCTGGAAGTCAGATTTGTTCCAGAAATCCTGTCTGCTGGGAAGGATGTAGCAAAACAATACAGAGTGCAAAAATAAGAGACGGAATTGGAGATGAAAGTGTGTTGAGAACAAAGAGGCTACAAGGAGCTGAAACTGTACAGTAATACACTGACAAACTGTGGGACCTTGCTTAGAAGGCAAGCTGGATGAGGTCAGTCATGTACTTCACCTTAAATATTTAAATTTCAGTTGTAAACCTCCTAAATAAGAAAAAAAACATCAGCATATCTAGAGATGCCTCACATTCAACAAGTGTTCTGTGGCTTCCATATCCCTGCCCAAACTCACAGCCACCTCCAGCACATTTATTTGTAGCTTTATCTTCAGACTGTTAAATGCAATGGATGTGTGACAAGTATCACCTTCAGTGTAACGTCGCAGAGTTCTCCAGCTTCAAAGAAGTGAAGAAGAGAGCTGTGAAAATCTTTCCAAGCCTCATTTGCCTCAAATACAAAGACGTCATCTTCACCATCACTGTTGGAAGGCCTGGTTTGCTGCTGCTGCTGTTGCTGCCGCCTTTTTCCCTTTATCAGATGTTGTTTTGCCTGCTCAGGGACCATGGATTCTGAAGCCATTGGCTGTTTTTTCTCTCACTGCATGAATCTTCAAAAACTCCTGCCAAGACAAAATCCAGCCCATCAGAAGTTAAGTTCTAAAACGCAGTTCTGCCCTCCTTCCTGTTAAAAAAAAAAAAAAAAAAAAAAGAAATGAGGCCTTAGGTGATGCTAGTACATTAACACTTTGATTACATGTTATAAATACTACCTATGATCTTACTTCGGGAAGGTGAGAGGAGCAGGGGCAAAAAAACCCAACCCACAGCCAAGAGTCCTATGTAGGCATCTCTAGGTAAAGTCATTGTTTGTGAACTTGCTGCCCACACTTCTTGAAAGAGACATGAAAAAGGCAAAGATGTATCACAGAATCGTAGTTTGTGTTGGAAAGGACCTTAAAAATCATCCAGTTCCAACCCCCTGCCAGGGGCAGGGACACCTCCTACTAGACCAGGTAGCTCAAAGCTCCATCCAACCTGGTCTTGAACACTTCCAGGGATGGGACATCCACAGTTTCTCTGGGCAACACGTTTCAGTGCCTCACCACCCTCATAGTAAAGAATTTATTCCTAATATCTAATCTAAATCTGTCCTTTTTTTTTTTTTAAATACCCCTTTGTCCTGTGACTATCTGCCCATGTAAAATGTCACTCTCTCTCTTTTTTATAACCCCCCTTTAAATACTGGAAGATACTCAAGAGTATATGCAGTAGCAAGTTCTTCTCTTACACTGGCTAGATTTGGGTTTCATGGTTTTTTTAATTAATTTATAATGCATTCATTCTTCATTCTACACTGAGAGTTGATGACTGCTGCAGTTCAGTGATTTCTGCTCATGGACTTGGGTGTTGCAGGATATGGACTGACCAAATGAACAAAAAATTCTTCTACAATAAAAATTTAAATCACATGCCTGGGAGTAGAACTGATTTTCCTCTGGGCTATTTTGAAAGCGTCCATGTCTTTTACTAAATTTACAGCTCTTCATGCATCAGTACCAGAGAAAAAGCAGGAAGTGATCTGAGGCAACCGCACTCATTTCTGCTGTGGGTCTCAGGGTTGTTGCCAGCAACATATCCTGAGTGGTGACAGGACTGGTGGCTGCACTGGGCCAGGCAGGTTAAAGCAAGCAAACATGCCTAGAGTGGTGCTTTAAGCAAGGTAAGTATTCCCTTTAAAAGGTATCTAAGGGAAAGATCTTACTTCTAAAACCCCAAACTAGATATTATGGACCATGGGATATTTATACAGTTTACAGCAATAAATACTTTTTCTGCTGAAAACTTAGCTTCCATTACACCAGATTTGGCAAATTACTATACTAAGACCTTTTCCTAGTTTGTTAGGTTATTTTGATATTCAAAGTAATCCTCCACTACTGGTACTCACCACCTTTGCTTTGTTTAACCTGCCCTTCAAATGACGCTTCAAGCACAACTTCCTGAAGTTACAAAAACTAACATGGACAAAAAAGAGGAAAAAAAACAGAGAAGCTGAAATGCTGTACAAGGGTGTTGAAGAGCATCATGTGTCATTCCTTCATCTCTAGCCTACACTTCTAGGGAACTCATGCTTATTTTGGTCTTTGACTGACACTCTCACTTCACCACACCTAACAATTTTTACAAGCAAGTGCTGCTTTCAGCTGCCACTGACTCCTAAATGATAGTTCACAGCTCCCAAGTCATAAGGTTTTTCCATCTGACACATATGCTACATTTATCCTCATGCTTTAACTGCAACTGCACATATACTTTCCCCGGTTATTCTGTGTCTCATTATAAAAAGAGGCTGATGGCTACCTTTTACCTATTCTGGGTTATGCCACTGTAAACACCATCATCAAACCCATGAGTCTTCAGATAAATCAGTGCTGTTTGGGTCAATTTTTTTATGCTATAAATTAACTAAACAGTAACACATCAGCCAAACACAACTGATTTTAAGCAATGTTTTTCATCCAAATCTGATGCTTATAGCAATTAAAGCTCTTGGAGATGCTCTGGTCTGTAAGAAAAGAAGTTGAGTGCATATTTGGATTTACATATTTGATACATACTAAGTATACACTTGATACTGTAGGGGAAGAAACTAGAAATCACATCAGAGGAAACCAATGCCATTACTCAGGCTCACAGTCATAGATCACATGGATGAGGGAGCCCCCAGTATTGCAATATCAAACATGTGGATGGGAACATGAGAGCAAGTCAATTACTGCTCCTCAGGTAAAAAGAGGTTTCTGCAACACATTGAAAATTAACATGTATAATATAACCTTAGGGAAATATTTAGATGGCAGTAGTCTGACATACTTTAGCTTTCTTTCAATGAGACTTTGTGACAGATAATAATATTTAGGATAAGATTTTTATTCTTCCCCCAAGTCACCAATTTAGGAGCATCTTGTTCTGTGACACATCTCAGTCATGCAAATCTTTTTAGATATGTATCTCCAAATCCTCCACTGGTCTTAATTACAACACCTCACAGTCTGAGTCTTCAAACAAATCATCATCTGCTATGGAAAGTACCAGCTGTAGCCATGTTTCATTTGCAGAAAATACTGGCTTAGGCTCATCTGAATGTTTAGCTGTAGGCATTTTCTGTTCTCAGATTTTAAACGAAAAAGAAATGAATTTTTGTAGCACTTGAATCAAGATACTAAACTCTGGAAATCTGAGGGTGACTCTGAAGTCGAGGAGGTCAGTGTATTTCAACTCCACAAACAAAGAGAGAAGAGCCATTTACAGATCTGCTCCCCAAATCATCAGTAATTCAACAATAACATCCAGCTGCTTGAGGTTAGTTTAGAACTGGGTGAATAACACATATACACAGTCTTGCCTCTCTAGAACAAAACACTGCCATGTGTTTCAGAACTTCAGTAACCTGTTCCCTTTTTCATGTTGGCAATTAAGTCTTCCAGTCTCAGTACAGTGTAGTATTTTGACAACATTAAGAGTGTAAGTGACCATCACAGGAAGTGACTAAGTAAACTAAAGGAAGTGCCTCATTTATAACATCATCTGTTATTCCTTGTAAACAGCTGCTTGACACTTTACATGAAGGAGCAACTGTCTGATTAAAAAAAACAAACCACACATGTTTACAGTTCACCATTGTTTGCTGAGAGCAAGTCAGCAATTTTCAAGTTAAATATTTAGAAATATTGATGATGTCTGCTGTTCTCAAGAGTGCAGCTGTTCCAGACCCCAAAGTTCACATTCTGGTTGTCAGTGCTGGTCTCCAGGCAAGGGAGACCAGCACTGACAACAAGGGAGACCCTATTCCTCAAATTTATTAAAGCAAGCAGGGATGGCGCATCAGAGCACAAACACATTATCTTATAACTGCTACAATTCAGATAACAGTAACATCCTAAAGTGAAGTGATTTTGATTCAGACATTCTAGTTCAATCTTAAACTGGATCAAGTGCAAAATTACTCATGTCACATAAAGTGCTTATGTTCAAGAGAGGTATAATAACTCAATTTTGAAGTAAAAATAAATTGCAGACATTGGACAGTGGCAGGATATGAATAGCATTGCTCTGCTTTCCCCTATCATGAAATTAAAAGCCCAGGAATCCTGTCCAACAAGCCAACCTAGATGTTGGAGTACATGGCCTCCTTCCCCTGACGGCTACCTTGGGAGATGGTGCCCCAGAAAAAAAGGATCATCCTTATTCTTTCTCTTGACACATGGAAGGAAGACACTTCAGTGACACAAAATAAACAAAAAACCAAGACTCCCACTATAACCAAAACTAGGCAGCATTCAGATGAGAGGAATTATGATACCTGTAAATCCAATGCACTTTATAATCAGTGGTACTGAAGCTTGAAAAAAAGGGGGCAGAGTCAAGGAGAAATCAAGACACAGAGGAAATTTCACCAACTACCCTTTATGTAATTTTGGTTACCCACCCACAAGATGAACTAAAATCACACCAAAATCTGCAGGGCAATCGGCTTCGCTCAGAAAACAATAAGTCCTTTTAACTGAAGAACTCAAGAAATTTGCCTTTTGCAAATGCAAAGTCTGTAGCTCCACGAGGAGGGGGGTGACTCAAGTACAAGACAGACTGCATGCATATAAACATACACAAGTTTGTACGTGTGGCTGTGCAAAGCTACCTTGTCTGATAAGGAGCCTGGTGAGTGTGTGTGGGTAATGAACCGCTGATGCTGCTGACCATAGGGTTAGATAAGCACAGGCAGGGACAAGATCTTCTCCAGTTTGATCCAGCCAACAGAACAAGTCGAGCTTTTGTCTTGTGTTGTTCTAAGAAAACTTGAACATTTGGAAAACAGGCAGCTGGCAGAGCTAAGGAAGAGACAGAGGGAGAGAAGTGGGAAGGGCAGGAGGCAGCTGCAGTGCAAACTGCAGACAAGCAGCAGCTCTGGCAGGGACTGCATAAGCAGCTGTTCACTGTTCAGTCTGGTTACAGATGTATCATCAAGAAGGAACATGAGGGGAAAAAGGACAGACAAAAAACTGTAGAAAATCCTCAGTGCTCTCCCCTTCTCCATTGACCAATTCCACCAAAGATGATGTATAAACTTTATGCAAAACTGTTCAGATGTCCATGCTAATTAGGTCAAATCAGACCTAGATCAGAAGATTTGATGGTTTTCCCAAACACAGGAAAGTTCAAGTCACATACTGTATCACAAACCTAAGCCCACTGTACTTTTCAGCAGTTAAAGTTATTTAACAGAAAGAATAAAAAAAAAAAAAAAGTCAGAAACCACATATCTAACTGGTTTAGCTTGTTTAAAACCACTAGGGTTCCTTTGGTAGAAATTCATAAAAAAAGCTTCTTAGACAACACTAATATACAATTTCTAAACCCTTACAGCATTTCGAAGGTTCTTTGTAGCAAAACCTGACATTATCATTTTGTGTTGTCACACAGGTAGTTCAGCAAACACTGAAATGGGCACAGCTGGCACCATCTTTCATCTGCTTCTATAACCAAAACCCAACCAGTGCTGTAAACACACAAACAGTGAACAAGGACTGCTCTTTCTTGGAAAAATGCAACAGAAGAGGTGCTTTGTAGAGCATGAAAAGCACAGTCAGATAAAATCTTATTTTGGAAATAATTCTGCCTAGCAGTCCCTTAAGGCTGTTTTGAGACAGCGTCTTCCCTGCTCCCTTCGAATGAATGCTCCAGGAAGTTCTACTGAGGTTAAATCCCAGTTTCCATCAAACATCAGAAAGGCCATCTGTCTTCTAGGATTTATGGAATGACAGGCTGACAATTTTGTTTGATTTTCCATTATGAAAAACAACCAACCAACCTAATATGCCATGATTTATTTATGCTCGATTTACTTTTGCTTCAGAACAACCAGCAAAATCCCTCAGAAGCCACAAAACAGCAAAGGACTCTGCTTTGCAGATACAGGCGTAACTAGGACATGGTTTATTTATGCAGCGTAACCTTGGGAATACCCAAAAAGTAGAACACAAAAGGAAAAAACATTAAAAAATCAGTGCAATGGGAACACAGTGAAGTGTTGATGGATATATTAAAAAATTTAACTAGTATATTTCATTCATAGAAACACAAAACAGACCCTTACCAAGAGGAGGCACTATTGTCTTCTCTGATGGACCGGTTAAAAATAACAATAGTTTAATGGTAAACAGCAGTGTTTAGTCCAGCCATTCCTGGCAAGTATTAACAGAGAGCAAAATTATTTCTAAGTCATTTGCCAGCTGCCCTTTATCATGGGCATGTAAATCAAGGCCTGGTACCCACCAGAGCATTCAGAGGTGTAGCCAAACTGCTTCCCATACACCCACCAGCCTCTTCTTCCCAGAACTCTCTGCCTTAGCTGCCAACCATCATCATACTCTCTCACCTGGAGCTGAGATTCACTGAGGCTGCGGCCTCATGTTACACTCACAAGTCAAACAGCTCAAACCATAAAGCAGCATTAATCTTCCTTTGGTCCCAGAGCTGTAAGGCTCTTCAAAATCTGTTTGAAATCAAGAGGGGGCAGAGGCAATGCAAGACAAAAGGCCTCACAACTCAAACTGCTACAACTATTGATGCAGGAAGTTATTATTATGAAATCTGATCCTTGAAACCTGCTGGGGAAGAACCAAGGCACTGGCTTGAAGAACGTGGTACTGTGCTGCCCTGCACCAAATTACCGGCAGTCGTTACACAATGACCGTGTGTCTTCGTGTGACCACAGTGATTACATTTGCTTTTACAAACAAATGGCCAGCTAGAAAACTGGGTGCCAGGCTACTGGCATGCTGCTAACAATTTATAAAACAAACGAGGTCGCGAGTACACTGCACAGAAACCCCAGGCACAATCTTGCCGTGTAACAACGCAGACACACGTCTCTCCCGGCACAAGAGTTCACACAGACATTACAAGAGAATCAGAGCAAACTGACTCAAAAACCTCAGACCCAGCTGCTTACAGAAGGTGTCTGAACCTTTTGTAGCGTCACCTACATTAAAAAGCAACCAAAGCCACACGCGACAGGCCTGTTGTGGTTGTGGTTTAACATCTGATGAGCTGTTTTACCTGCTGTGGTACTTTTCTGTAGTCACACACCTGTGATTTGTTTCTCGACTGCACTTCCAGAAGCCTTCGCGAAAGGCACAGAAAGCCAGGTATCTCTGAGGTTTTCAAGTCTTACAACTGCAGGATATGTAGGAATGACTTTGGCAAAGGAGGTAACACAGACCACAGAATATTCCGAGTTGGAAGGGACCCACAAGGATCATCGAGTTCACCTTTAAATGAATGGTCCCTACAGAGGTCAGACCCACACCCTTGGCATTATTAGCACTGTGCCCTAAGCAAGTGAGACATCCAGATCATATGAACTAGGAGGCCCTACTAAGTTTGTAAACTACCTGCTTATGAATACTACCTACCATTATGGATAAGAATCTGATTAACTGATACTTCCCAGCAGCCAGTAAGCACATTGCTTGAGTGGAAATGGGAAGGTGAAACCTATCAAAGCAGGAAGGAAACCCAGGCAGGCAATATGCAGAGTTGGAGGAGCTGAGACATCTGAAATTCTCATTTATTTGAGAAGCAAGGAGACGCTGGTAACTCCTGAGGCTCTCCCCAGTAGCAATAGGTAATTATTTGCTGGTTTTACCACAAGAAATATTTGGTTTGGAGTAAGCTAAGCCACTCTACTCATTATCCCTTTCAAGATGTCAACAGCAAGCCGGCCAGGGCGCTAAACCCTTGGGCTGTGGTCTCCAAATGGAGCGTCTCGAAACGCGTGGAATCCCGGCGCAGTTATTTTCTTTAATTAATTTTTGTCTCCTTCGCGAACCGTGTGGCAGTGAGGGCTCTCTCTGAGGGGCTCCACGGCATCACGACAGCCGCAACAAGCCCCCTGTCGCCGAGCAGAGCCCACCCCGGAGCAGCGGGGCCGCCCCTGCGCCGTCCGGGGCACACCCCACTCCCGGCAGCGACTCCCAGGTTAATCGGAATGGCTCGGTTTCGCTCCCCGGCGCCGGGAGCAGCCCTCCCGGGAGCGGCCCCGCTCCGCCCCGCCCCGGCGGCGGTGCCCGAGGGGTGAGACCCCCACGGCGGTGCTGCGAGCACGGGGGACAACCGCGGCACCTTCCCGCGCCGGGGACACCCGAGGGGAGCCCCAGGGCAGGGGGCGCCTTACGTAAGGGCAGGGGCGCCGCCATGGCGGCGGGAGCGGTGCGAGGGCGAGAGGGGCGGCGGGGGAAGGGCCCGCGAGGGGAGGTGCAGCCCCCTCCGCAGGGGGAAGAAGGCGAGGGGAGAAGTGGGAGCCGGGGCTCACCGGGGCCGCCCCGCTGTCCGCCCGGTGCTCTCCCCACTCACCTGCGCTGCTGCTGCCGCCGCCGCCACGGCGGGTCTGGCGGCCCGACCGCCCGCCCGCCGCCAGGGGCGCGCCCCGCGCATGCGCCGCGCGTTTGTGGGGGGGTGGTGGTGTCGGGGAGGGTCGGAGGGCTTCCCGCCCTCCCGGCGCGCCTGGAGCCCTGCGGGGGGAAGGGGGTGATCTGTGTTCCCGCCGGGTGCTCAGTGCGGAAAACAAGACTCCAGGCCCGTCGGGAAACAGAGCGCAAAACTTGGCACGCGAATAAAGACACCCGAGTGCCGCCCGAGTACGTGCCCCGTGGGTAACCCGGCCCGGGACGGTTTCCACAGCGAAAACGATCCTGTTTGGCTTGCGGTTCTCTCACAACCACGTTCCCCTTTTCTGGTTCGGTGCTTAACTCCTTTTCCTTTTGGCGCGTGAAAAAAAGCTGCCCTCCAGTGGGAAGCAGAAACAGGCAGAGCAACTCCTGAGAAATACCCTCACCCTGTCCCCCCAGCTGGTGTAATCTCCTCGGGAATAATCTCCCTGCTTCTTGAGGGGAAGCCGTAAGAGGAGCGGCTGAGGGCACTTGGTCTGTTCAGCCTGGAGAAGGGACTGAGGGAGACATCATTGCAGTTACAACTTCCTTGTGAGGGGAAGAGGAGGGACGGGCTGTTCTCTGTGGGGACCAGTGACAGGACCAGAGGGAATGGCCTGAAATTGTGTCAGGGAAGTGAGCACTGGGAGCCTGTGGGCACTGGAATAGGATACCCAGGGAAGTGGTTACAGCACCAAGGCTGGTGCTTCAAGAAGCGTTTGGACAACGCTCTCAGGCACGTGTGGAAGTCCTGGAGATGTCCCGTGCAGGGCTAAGAGTTGGACTTGATGATCCTTGTGGGTCCCTTCCAAGTCAGAATATTCTGTAATTCTGTAATACAGATCGGAGTGATTCTGCTTCAGATTTTCCAGGAGCTGTTCTCTGGGAGTGCAGAGAGAGGAGGATGTAATAGGGAGAGGGAAAGGCTGTACCAGCTCCTTTCTCCCCACCTGTCCACCAGCTCTGGTCTCTACAGTGTATATATATACATGTCTCATGCAGAGGGATACATACATCCCCTCCAGTGCCAGAATACATTTCCTCATTACACACTTTCCCCCTGGCTTCAGTCTCTTTCTTTGTAGTGCCTCTCTGCCTGTGGAGCAACAATGGTAAGTCTTCGTCCGACTTTGCTTAAAGCTTGACTTGAGAGCTTGAAAAGAGTTAGTCAAGAGTGTTTTACAGCCTGATAAAATCAAATAAATACATGCCCTGGGAAGCATGGAGTCTTCCTTGCACAAAAGCAAGCACAGCTTGCCAACTGAAAATGCCCTCCGCCTCCAGCCCCACAGCTCAATAGATTTTCCAGTTCCATACTGCAGTGTTGAAAGCTGGACTCACACTGCATGCCAAGTTCACCCCTACAGATGTGCATAATAATTCTAGGATTTCCTTTTTTCCTGAATCCTACACAATTCTGCTGAAAAGCAGGAAGGTGTTTTAGAAATCTGTGCTTATCTGAGAATGAATGGCTGGGAGCTTACAATTCCACACAGAATACACACATACTGTGTTTAGGAGGAGATGCACATTTATTTTGGAGCCTTTAAAGGCAAAAATGTCCAACTAAATAACGCTGCTATTTGGCCTGGCATGTTTGAGGAAGAGTCAGAAAACTACCCATAAAAATATGGGGATCATTGTTATTATCTAAAATGTATCTGTATAGTGGGCTTGGGTTAGTATCCCATACCCCTGTGCCATTTATTTCGTAGAGGTCAGAGTGGGCGAAAATTTAGTAGCAAACAGCTGAATTAATTATATGGTGTGCTTACGAAAACTGCACTAGTTCTGATCAACCCAACACATTTTAGGGTTTGAACCAATACATCTTAGAAAATTCCTGTTCAGCAGTGTTTTAGTGGCTATTTTTCTGAACACCAAAACCCAAGCAATCCTCCCCAAATCCACCCATGTGTTCAAAAGGTACGAACCTGTCTGTATGTGGCAGAGACGCTGCTGTCCATAAGCAGTTTCCAGAGGGCTGTGATCAGACAAAGCGACCCATACAGACTTGTGTTTTGCAGATTCCCCCTTCCTTTCTATCACAATGCACGCTTTTATTCTCTATTGGCCTCATAGAGAAGGAGTTTCTACATCATATGTCCACAATGTCCAGCCTGGCAGCAGCTTTAGTTTTTCAGATGGGTTCTCTTCAGGATGAAAGCCTGACACTTAACAAGTGTTGAGGTAGGAAATCTTACCTGCCAGCTTCCCAAGACAAGTGCTGGGGATGAGAGAAGTTTATCGCTCTGCTCTGTGGAAAGGTAGGAGGAGTCAGTGGGCAGACTGCTATTCCAAATGGGAAACTAATGCCTTTGTGCTCTTATTTCTGACTTTGAGAGTTAGTGATAGTGCTTGTAATGTATTGTGGCTCTCATCCAACGCCCCTGGAAACCGCCAAAAAGGCTCCCATTGACTTCAGTAATAGTTTGATCAGGCCTTCAACCCACAAAGATGCCATTGTTTAATTTTGCTGGTTTGGGTTTAGCTTAGTGCTGGCTCCTGCCCTCAGATACTTATATCAACTTACATTGCAAGTAGTGATTCCTGTGGGTGAGGTATAATCTCTGATGACAGAAAGAGGTTACCTTTTCCTGAATGCTGGGAGACTTTGAGGCTGTGTTCCTGGTGATCTGTTGTGACTGTTCTGGTTAAAGCTTTTCCTCTGTTCTGTTAGTAAATGTAAAATAACAATCTGAAGACTTGAGTTTAAAACTATAGTGGCTCATTGGACTAGCAATTGTAGAATCAGAAAATGTTTTATAGAAAATGCAGTTAAAGATTGCACTGGTCAGGAATTACATTTTAGGAAGTGGAAATCTGATTAATCTCCCAATGTATTTAATTAAGTTTATTCAGCCATCTCCTTAACTCTGCAACAATAACATAAGAATACAGAAGTGTGTGTACTATGTTGCATGAAGCATATGAGTAGTGAAAGAGACCTCAGACTCCCAAGATTTCGACTGTGTCTGAAGTTTGGCAATGTAGAGCCTATGGAATTCTAAGTTTTGTAGCAGGATTAATGATCATTTGAAATAATCTACGGCAAAAGAATTAAGCCTGGGTGGTTGCTAAGCTACTTTGTTGGTGCATGAGCTCTAAGAGATTTGTGAGACTTTAATACTTTATCTCCCTGCTGTAAAGGCAATTAATTTACAAATATTGCTATTCCCTGACTGTAACAATTCTCAAAAAAAAAAAAAAAAAAAAAAAAGGGACAACTGTGAAAACTTATATACATGGATTTTTGTGGGTTTGGGTGGGTTTTTTCCACCCATTTCAGAGGGAAAAAAGAAGTTCACTTGATTCAAAAGACAAGTCATGACCTGGCAGCTCAGAGACAGGATATAAGCTTGGGTGTAAAAGACCTTTGGGTGTTGAGTGACTCAGCTAAATCAGTGTGTGTCAGATATGCCTACAAGGTGAGAGACACACAGGAGCATAAACACCTGTCTTGAGGAGGTTTTGAACAGAGACTGAATGCCAGCTAGTTGTGTCTTGTCAAGGAGGTGTCACGCACTGAGTAGAGGTTTACACCACGTCACTTGGCATCACCCAGAGATCCTGGGTGAGCTGATGAATGAAGAGCAATCCCTTTCCCAAGCATGTTACTGGAGAACAGCACTAACACCGCTGTGCCACTGCCAAGCTCCAAGGTAGCGGATAATCATGGGGCTATCTATACATGCAAAGCATCTCTTCTCAGTGCCTTTGGTAGCTCAGCACTGCACAGCACAGGCGCTGTCTAAAATTGGCTTTAGATTTTTGAGGATCATGCCTTAGGATTTGTCTGCCTGTGATCCATATTATGTTTTTAAGCATTTGAGAGGATCTGTGCTTAATGTAACTGTGCACAGAGCATCCCAAGTTTCATGACTTCTGAGGCTGCAGATGCGGTGTTGTGTTACAGGCAAAATTGAAACAATCCATGGCTTGAAAAATAACTATCTGAAAAATATGTCCTTCTGCTTTCTTATCTATAGGCCTGGGGTATGCATGGAGTTAGGTCATCCTGCTAAAGGAGAACACACCTCTGTTTGGCACATTTCTTTCCCTTTATCTATTTCTTGCTCCTGAGGAGAGAGAGCACAAAGTGAGCCACAGCTGCTCCTGCGCCAAGATTGGTTACCGATTAACCATATGGATTGTGGATTAGGAACAAAGTAATCCTTGTGAGTCAGGAATTCTTCACCCAGAGAGTGAACATGTGACCAGTGAGTATAAACTTTGTTCATAAAATGTTGCTGTCGTTCACTCATTCCTAATGCCACAACCATTACAATTGACACCTATAAAAGGAGTCTCCTTTACAGAGTATCTGCACAGTCCTCTTCAGAGATATTCAGGAGTAACACAGCTGTGTTAGCTGTAACTAACAGCCTCTCTTAATTAGTGTGCTGATGTTTCTTGAAAAACATTTTGGTTGTGATGTCTTTGAAAATGATCAGCTACCAGCTGTGAACATTAGAAGGCTGAGTACATGGAGGGGAAATAGTTTGCAGGAGAGCAGGTTTACTCCTACTAACACCTGGCTTCTTGGATAAATGTAAGCTTATTCATAACTCTGATAGTGGTTTTGCAGTAAAACTTAGTGGTGAGTTCAAACAAAACAAAAGACCTACTTGGAAAAGAGAAACCTGTATGGTCAGATACTCGATGCAGTGTGAAATAATCTGGACAGCTGAGGGTACCAACAATCTGAGTCAGATTTTTGCATACAGTTTTGCAACATCGTGAATTACCAGTGATCTCAGATGCTTAATTTCAGTGGAAAGGTAGAAAAAACCCACGAAACAATACAAAAGTTCAGCTTGCATTAAACTGCTGGATTCAGGAGGTTCTCTGCATTTAGAAATCTGTGTTCTGAAATGCTGCCTAAAATTGCCTAGATTTTTATGCATACTGGCATTACCTGCAAGCATTATAACACTGTGAGTATTGCCCCCACCACGAGGCTGGGGCCTCAGTGCGAGCAGACAGTGGCAATAAGATGTACAGCCATGATTTTCACATGTAAGTGGCCTAAGGGTTGTGGCAAGAAACATGGGTTGAGATGATTCTCTTAACATTCTGAGTAGGATTCAAGGACTTTGGAAAAATGCAGCAGAGCTAGTCTTCGAAGAAGCACTCTCAGACTTTGCTGAAGAGACAGGTCAGGTGGCAGTGCCGTGGGGAGCTTTAATCCATACCATTGGAAATCCTGTAAGACTAGATGTGGCCGAGATGAGCTGAAGCCACTTAAGAGTCTCTTGAAAATTTTACCTCTCATGATGAAGGCAGTAATTATGATCATTAAATATTGTTGTTAAATGTTGTTCTTCCCCCTAATAATGAGTCTCTTGAGTCTCAGACTAGTCAGTGGACATTTACAGTGGACAAAGGGAAACTATCACAGCTGCTCCTTTGTTTCATTCACTGTTGATTTGGGTGGTGTCCTCAAAAGGCTTCTGTGTCCATAAACTTCCATTTCTCTTGCAAAGCATATGGTTTCACCCACGCTGCCTGCCCAGCAGCCCTGTATCCAGGGATGCACTCCCCCCACAATATGCTGGAGCATGTGCTGCCAGATACGGTTATGGACCACAAGTGTGCCAGGAATCAGGCTAACATTTCAGCAGTATGGATGACTGCAAAACAGTGCACGAGCGTGGCACCTGGCCATATAGCTTACAGACAGAGCTATAGGGTTTATGATACCAGTAGTTCACCTTCATGCTTCCAGCACTGGGGAACAGAGCCTTTGTCAGCCAGCAGGGCAGTCCCAGCAGTGGCATCTGCACGCTGGATGCAGCAGCTCAGGGAGTACATAGTGCACCTGGCACATTAAATCCCTGTGGGCTCCTTACTCTCTTGTGCTTTAGAAAAGTGGAACAGCTGGAAGAGCTGGGGAAGGAGCTCCACAGGCCTCTAGCCAACATCATGGTGCTTTTAGCTGTACTGTTGCTCATCAGGTCTGCAGGAGACTGGGTCAGCTTCAGCAGAGACATCCCAAGCTAGGCACTTCTTCCTTTCCTCTTGGAACTTCATTCTCTGCTTAATTAATACATCAGCATTTGGGCCAGTCCCTAATTGCACGGCTCAGCAGTGTTGTCATTTTCCTGGCACAGGGCTCCAGTCAGTGCTGGCCAAGGCAGAAGAGGCAGGGAGGGCATAGAAGCATTGACTTCAGTAGACACCTCAGCAGGAGGTGTCTCTTGAAGCATAAGGCCAGAGTCACTAACCTGACTCATAACTCCTAATAACTCCTTAAGCCAGGGTGGTGAGATACCACTCTTCAAATTTGGTGCTTAGCTGTAGGTGACTATATGAAGCTTGCTCACATAGGCTCCTGCTGGGCACCAATAAGAAACCAGAGTTTGGGATAAGCTTAAGTTTTTTGTTGTGAAAGAAAACTGAGGAGCCTGGGAGGCTTGATCAATCAGTTCTGTCACTGGTGGTCAGGAGATAAAGACTTAACTCCTTGCAATTTGTTTCTTCATGCAAAGCAGAAGCCTTGGAAACTCAAGTAACATATAGAACAGCAAGTGGCTCTCTGTTGTGACAGGCCAGTTCTCTCAGCAAGAGCTCAAATAAAAGCAGGACAAAATGGAAAACTTAGAGTAGACAAAGGACATTAAATCACTCTTCTCAAATTTGGGATTTGGAGGGTCTTGGTTTTAAATACAAACCATGTCTAACACTCTTTAATTTACTTTTAACCTTTGGGGATTTTTAATTCTCTGAAATTTGCTACCCTTCCTTTCTTTTCCTGTCTTGGGAACTCTCCACTATGAAGCAAAAGATCCAAATCTGGGAACCTGTGCTTCAACACACCCTGAGTGTCTTGTTACATGAATGTTCCATGAAAAAAATGGAAACTATTTTGTGTCATTTTGCACATTTGGCCACTGCTTGTGCTGATGGCAGTGCCAACTTTTACTTCTCGCCAACTGAGAGCAGGAGGAGCTGGATGTTGAGGGCTCTCCCTTTTGTGAAGAACCTGTTTGCAGGACAACAAGAAATGCTCAGGTGAGCAGGATGGATTCCAACTGTGCCAAAGGTGGCAGCATGTTCAGGCCTCCCTCGGATGGCTGTGAGCCAGCAAGTCCCTGCAGTGGTTGGGAGTTGCACAAGTAGGTGCACAGATAATCTCTGCTCCAAAGGGGTCTTTGACCCGTGTTTCATCAGGTGCTGCTCTCTTGTACCACAGGCTGAAGACTTTTGGGGGTTTAACCTCCTGGTCAAGGTGAGTCCCATCAGATTAGGACACTGGCTTGTGATGAGGAGCTGTGTGAAGGCTCACCTGGAGCCTTCCCCTGTGTACCCTCTGCCCTGGCACCCACCTTTAAGGCCTGGCCTTGGCCCCAGCCCTTGTGTGGGCTGTGCTGGTGGCGTGCCATGCCTGGCCCTGTACCTCACTGATCCTGATGTGACTTCCTGGTGTGACCATGGGACCTGCCTCATCCCTGCAGCCTGGCCTGATGTTTGGCAGGCTCTGGCTGACCCTTTCACTGTTGCAGCATTTGCTCCGCTGTCCTTACGCAGCAGCAGTGGGGTGGTGTCACATTGGTGTGATGCCCACCTTGCCCCCAGCACCTGGAGTGCCTTCTCCTGCCAAGAGTCCCTACTCCACTGCTCCCCTGCACCTGGAAGGGGCACAGCACAGCTGAGAATTAAAGTCCAAGATTACACAGGGATGTTGCTGCTGCAGCATTTTCTCCAGTAGCAAGGCAGCATTTCATAGGAGTGGAAAACATAAACCCCCAGTCTGGTGCACGTGTTGGAAGACACGGACGGAAAAGAGGCATATGGAGGCACATGTGTTATCCAGTGCCTGTATGGGTTTAACTGTGTGCTGTGACATGATAATTACTCAATATTGAGACGTATTCAGGAGTTTTCATGAGTGGAGTTCAACTTAAACTCACCTGCTGCATGCAAACAAAGGCTTTCCTGGCTCAGCATAACCTTGCTCTTTTCTTTAATAACATGAGTTGGACTTACTGAGAGACTGCAGAATCTTCATTAGTGGGATTCATTGCCTTGTAATGTAAAGAGGAAAACAGTCCAACTTGGTCTGTGTTCTCATGTAACAAATCACATTCTCTCGCATGCATGAAATGCAGGAAAGCACCCAGTAATTTGTAGAGAAATGCTGCACTGTTTTCATGGGAAGGTGTTTTAAAGGTGTCTGGGAATTGCAGATGAGCAGTGTGAGAACTGATACAGGGAAAGGTGTGTTATTTGATACCACACCTTAAATGCACCTCTAGAACGTGCTTATGATTTTCACTGCCAAGAAACACTTTGTGTTCTTTGTATTAAAGAACTGTATTTATTCATATAAAGGCATATGGATGGTGCTAATTCATAAACGATAATCAATGTAATTAGGTATTATATTACATACATATATGTATTGGTTCAGGTACTTGCTACAAAAGTATGTGAAATTCATTGTGGATTTAAAAATATAAACTGAGGTGAAACAGGCCACCCACCTGCTGTATAAATTCCTTCTTGCAAGACAGCTTTACTCAGGGATGAGTCCAGATTAAAATATTCTCAGACAATCCCTTTGCACTCAAGTAGGCAGCATTGCTGTCCCAAACACAGATTTTGTGGGAATTCCCATCTGCCTCAACACTACAAGACAGAGGCGATGTGATTTATGTTCAAAGCAGTCCTTTAGACTTCTAGAGCTGCATCTCTGCTTGCTAACACTCCATGTTAGGCAGGTATGTTTCTGCTGCAGGTGTGGGATAAACCCTTCTGTGTGCTTGGAAACAGTGGCCTGGAAGCACCCATCTGTGTTCTGAATCAAACCAGCTGAAATACCCTCAGCACATGTTCTGTTTTCACTCGTGCTGGGAAACGAGTGAAACTCACTGGGAAACGAGAACTGATTCTTGGTTTTCACTGGGTGCTTCTCTGCCCAATGACTGCATCAAACTTGATATCAGTCATCTTCTTCAGAACATTCAGGGCACGTTCTGGAAACACCCTGAAAGAGATAATAACATGAAATTAAGCATGGGATAAGAAAAACTTAAATGATAGGAACAAGTGGCACTGCAGGTGAGGGAAGAGCTGGTCTGGGAGCAGAATGCGTGCACAGACACGGACTAAGTCTTAAACTTGGCATTATTTCCAAAGCATATGTAGTCCTCACCAATCTCCAATTAGTTTTACCTCCAATCCCACCCATCTCCTTTTATTGACAATTACGGGACAGTTATGTACTGGACATGATTTTGGTTGCAATGTTGCTGCAGAATCCAGGAACTTTTCTTATTGAACACAGACATATACATTTGCTTTCTCTTTGCTTTCAAAATGTTATCCGGTTAATCTGAAAATTCTTGAGAAGGAAAAAAAAAAAAACCAGTCCCAAACATCTTTACACTTCCTCATAGAAAGAAATTTAGAGTTAGGCCCAAGTTTGCTGGCTTTCACAGACAATAAATTACTAAGAGTTTCATGAGATACTGTAGAAGGTAACTGAAAACTAATTTAGTTGTTCTGATGTTAATTCTAGGTTTGGAACCTGAGCTCTAATGAAAGCACCTCCTCAGCAGAGTGGCTACACTGGATATTAAAGAGGTGTTAGATGACAAATCTTGCTTTACATGGCAAAGCTAAGCAGAAGAGATATTTTAAAGCAATTTTCCAGCCTCAGTGGCCTCAAGTCTTTGGTGTTGATATGAAGAAACAAACATTAGTAAGCAGCAGGTCCTCAGCTCTTTCTGGAACTACGCTGGGGGTGCTGTTTCAGAGGCTGTGGTATTTCCAGAAGGCAAATAGCAATCTGTGAAGAAAAACTATTCTCTTGTTCTCCCTCTCCTTCCCTACTGGCCTGCAGAGCAGTTGAGCTCTCCACTGAGAACAGTTATCTGCAGCAAGTGGATTAGAAGGACCTATGAGAGGGCTCAAAAAAATAACTGTGTATGACATCTTTTGTTGTCGCTAGGAAGAACCACTGCATTACTAGTAATAATACTATGATAATACACACACACCTTGTGATGTGTTCTAAAATAATTGAATCAGATTTTACAAGTTTCAGGGTGGTGCACTCTGCAAGTTATAGTTGATGATTGTTGATACATTTATTTTTTTCTACTTACCTTTCAAGGAGTAAAGCGACCCTCTGATTTGATGGAACAAAAACCATTTTCTGGTTGGTCACTATTCCTTCCATCAGAGCCTCTACAACTTCTTCAATCTCCAAAATCTTTCCAAGCCTGAAAAGGAAAGCACACACGTAAGAGCTGTGGTGGTAGAAAGGGGTGGTACAACCTTCACAAGGATGCTTCACATATGCACAAACTCAGGGAATTCAAATGCAACCATTATGTGGGTTAAAGGACACTTCTTTAGACAATTATACACACTGCTATTATACACTCAGTTGGAATAGAAGGCCTGAAGCTGGGGATATTATGCAGTGCCTTGGTGCAAAGAAGGAAGGACAGGAAGGCGGAGCATTGAGTTACCTGGTACTGGGGTTTTTGACAAATCCAGTGTTTATGAAAACAGGACAAAGGCACGTGGTCTTTATTCCATCCTTTCCCAGGGTAGACAGCTCCTCTGTCAGAGCCTTATGAAATCCAACTGCAGCAAACTTGCTCGAGCTGCGGGAGAGGAAAAAGCACAAATTAGAAGCTGTTTATAGTGTTTGTAACTCTCTACAACTGCAGATGGCCTAAATAATCATACAGTACAGGCTAGGAGGCAAAAAAAACAAATAATGTAATCCAGCTGAGAGACAGGGCAGGGACTAATTCTAACTTCCTCTGTGCCAGGCTGTAGTGCTGGATTAAATATTGCTGCTTTGATGAGTAATTATGGAAAGCAGACAGGCCATGAACAGATAGACAAACCAGACAGACAAACATCAGGAAATCTTAGAAAAAACAGTAACTAATCTGCATCAACCAATGGGCATCCCATTTTTCCCATGCAATAAAATTCTTGGAAGGAGTGCAGCCTGAAACTCTAAAATTAAGAACTATGGGCAGTTTAGAAATTAAGATTAACCTTCTACTGTTTCTTGTAGCACACAGGGTCATTCTCATAACAGTTGTTTGTGACTTTTAAATTATGTAAGCAAAACCGAGGAACAACCTGCTACAGAAATAGGTGTGTTCCTCTAGTTTAAGTCAAGTCCAAAGAAAATAGAAAAGAGAAGACTGCTGCACCTGGAGCTGCTGCTATGGAGGGCTAGATGTGGTGCAGAATGACAATATGCAATATAACAGGTTTTCTGTGTATGCACTGTGATTTTCTTGGCATGTTTCAGGTAGAAAAGCAGTTTTATGTCATGATGGTAGAAGTATTTCTGTACACTACAGTCACTGCCACAAAGGTAAAAAGACCAAAAGCTACTGATTACGGGTTTACTTGACAACACTACAACCACTCACAGAATCATTATGTTCTAAGGAGAAGGGAGAAGGATACCTGATTTGCTAGGCAAAAGTCTGGATCGGTAAGGGAGAGAAAATAGAAGAGGCTTTCATTAGTTGATGTGTCACAATACTATTCTTTCATACAAGCATTGCTCCTGATTCAGTCAGAGCTAATAACTAATAGGTAGGAACCTCCAGCCATCCTCAGACTGTTGTGCTTTCTTCCTCCTTAGCGCAGTCATTTGTCCGTACTGCATTCAGTGGGAGGATTATTTCAGTTACGTGGTAATTTATGATGCAGAAGACACAATTGAAAATAATGCAAAAATGAAGAGAGCTGACTAAAAAAATCACTTACCAATAAGCCACCATGAAAGAAGTCACAAAATGACCTGCTGCCGAAGCCACCGTGACAATGTGCCCATAGTTGTTGTTCATCATGGCTGGCAGAAAAGCTCTCGTCGTCTTCAAAGTCAAGAACCACAAATGCAGGGGGCGGGAAGGAAGAGAAGAACAATGTTTTCTTGGGCATATTCAGCACTGACCCTGAATATCAGCCATTAAGAGACTAAGGCTTGGTGCTGCACAGCACCTCACATTCTGAGAGCCACAGGGATACCTGTTCTCTGATCAGCTGGCAACCTGCTCTGCACATGTTTCAGGAAGTCAGCTATAAACCTGAGAACAGTTATCTGCAGCAAGTGGATTAGAAGGACCTATGAGAGGGCTCAAAAAAATAACTGTGTATGACATCTTTTGTTGTCGCTAGGAAGAACCACTGCATTACTAGTAATAATACTATGATAATACACACACACCTTGTGATGTGTTCTAAAATAATTGAATCAGATTTTACAAGTTTCAGGGTGGTGCACTCTACAAGTTATAGTTGATGATTGTTGATACATTTATTTTTTTCTACTTACCTTTCAAGGAGTAAAGCGACCCTCTGATTTGATGGAACAAAAACCATTTTCTGGTTGGTCACTATTCCTTCCATCAGAGCCTCTACAACTTCTTCAATCTCCAAAATCTTTCCAAGCCTGAAAAGGAAAGCACACACGTAAGAGCTGTGGTGGTAGAAAGGGGTGGTACAACCTTCACAAGGATGCTTCACATATGCACAAACTCAGGGAATTCAAATGCAACCATTATGTGGGTTAAAGGACACTTCTTTAGACAATTATACACACTGCTATTATACACTCAGTTGGAATAAAAGTCCTGAAGCTGGGCACATTATGCAGTGCCTTGGTGCAAAGAAGGAAGGACAGGAAGGCAGAGCATTGAGTTACCTGGTACGGGGGTTTTTGACAAAGCCAGTGTTTATGAAAACAGGACAAAGGCACGTGGTCTTTATTCCATCCTTTCCCAGGGTAGACAGCTCCTCTGTCAGAGCCTTATGAAATCCAACTGCAGCAAACTTGCTCGAGCTGCGGGAGAGGAAAAAGCACAAATTAGAAGCTGTTTATAGTGTTTGTAACTCTCTACAACTACAAATGGCCTAAATAATCATACACTACAGGCTAGGAGGCAAAAAAAACCCAAATAATGTAATCCAGCTGAGAGACAGGGTAGGGACTAATTCTAACTTTCCCTGTGCCAGGCTGTAGTGCTGGATAAAATATTGCTGCTTTGGTGAGTAATTATGGAAAGCAGACAGGCCATGAACAGATAGACAAACCAGACAGACAAACATCAGGAAATCTTAGAAAAACAGTAACTAATCTGCATCAACCAATGGGCATCCCATTTTTCCCATGCAATAAAATTCTTGGAAGGAGTGCAGCCTGAAACTCTAAAATTAAGAACTATGGGCAGTTTAGAAATTAAGATTAACCTTCTACTGTTTCTTGTAGCACACAGGGTCATTTCATAACAGTTGTTTGTGACTTTTAAATTATGTAAGCAAAACCGAGGAACAACCTGCTACAGAAATAGGTGTGTTCCTCTAGTTTAAGACTGCTGCACCTGGAGCTGCTGCTATAGAGGGCTAGATGTGGTGCAGAATGACAATATGCAATATAACAGGTTTTCTGTGTATGCACTGTGATTTTCTTGGCATGTTTCAGGTAGAAAAGCAGTTTTATGTCATGATGGTAGAAGTATTTCTGTACACTACAGTCACTGCCACAAAGGTAAAAAGACCAAAAGCTACTGATTACGGGTTTACTTGACAACACTACAACCACTCACAGAATCATTATGTTCTAAGGAGAAGGGAGAAGGATACCTGATTTGCTAGGCAAAAGTCTGGATCGGTAAGGGAGAGAAAATAGAAGAGGCTTTCATTAGTTGATGTGTCACAATACTATTCTTTCATACAAGCATTGCTCCTGATTCAGTCAGAGCTAATAACTAATAGGTAGGAACCTCCAGCCATCCTCAGACTGTTGTGCTTTCTTCCTCCTTAGCGCAGTCATTTGTCCGTACTGCATTCAGTGGGAGGATTATTTCAGTTACGTGGTAATTTATGATGCAGAAGACACAATTGAAAATAATGCAAAAATGAAGAGAGCTGATTTAAAAGTCACTTACCAATAAGCCACCATGAAAGAAGTCACAAAATGACCTGCTGCCGAAGCCACCGTGACAATGTGCCCATAGTTGTTGTTCATCATGGCTGGCAGAAAAGCTCTTGTCGTCTTCAAAGTCAAGAGCCACAAATGCAGGGAGCAGGAAGGGAGAGAAGAACAATGTTTTCTTGGGCATATTCAGCACTGACCCTGAATATCAGCCATTAAGAGACTAAGGCTTGGTGCTGCACAGCACCTCACATTCTGAGAGCCACAGGGATACCTGTTCTCTGATCAGCTGGCAACCTGCTCTGCACATGTTTCAGGAAGTCACCTATAAACAGGATTCCATTTTCATGTCTTTCCTCTGCTGCTTTTTAGGTTTCAGGTGTCACTGGCACTGCTGAGAGTGTCTCACCCCCAGCATATGCAATAAAACACTTGTAAACCCGCAACTTCTCTTCAGCTGCAAACAAATATTGCTTTCACAGCTGAAACCCTCCCACTCTCTAAGCCCCTCTACAGCTCTGACAGATGCTGCACATGAGGCTGCCACCAGCTTGCTCAGATCAGCAAGAGGCTGCTCAAGTTTCCCGACACACAGTCTGCTTGGGTGTCCCTGTGCTGTACACATCTAAAAGACACGTGGGTAATTCACTGGTAATAAGGGTTACTTTAAATAGGTCTCCTCAACAGTGCTCCCCAAAAATGGAGGTATGGAGATGGCAGTGGCCCTTACCCACATGTGAGCAAGGATGTTGACTTCAAACATTCTTTCTATCTGGTGGTCCTGAGTTGAGAGCAGGTCGGCAGCTGTGATCACACCAGCGTTGTTCACCAGGATGGTCACATCCCCAATTTCCTTTTTCACCTTTTGGAGACAAAAAAAAGGCCCAGAAGCGTGTCTGTCATTCATTATAATAACAAAACAAATAAAAAATGCAAGGCTGCAGAAGATGAGCAGTAATTCATTTAGTTCTTAACATTGTCTCCTTTAGGGAGAGGAAGATCATAGTACCTCTCCAGATGCAGAAGAAACTGTGCAGTAATTACCATGAGATCTGGTTTAGATCAGATTCTTTTCCCTTAAATAATTACTGCCAAAATGGATTGCCTTCCATACACTGTACACAGACACAGTTTGGACTGAGTAGTCACAGCTGAAACTATGGAGGTACAGACAGTTTTGAGCCAGCTGGACCATAACCTTTACAATAAAATGTTTCATATGTCCTCAGTGCTGTCCGTGTTTCTTCAGAGGCTGGAACTCTCCAGAGCAAACTTGGCAATCAGGAGTAATACCCTGGAGCCTCACTAAAGGGTGTTACCTCAGAAGTGCCTCATCACTCTGTGTACAGAGAGCAGCAAGGAGCAGGGAGGTTCCAAGGCCTTGCATGATTTGTGTGCAATGCCTCTTCTTCAGTTTTCCTGACTTTTCTGGAAATTTAGTGCGTTTGGGTGAGCCTCTGTCCGTGCCCCTGCTGCCCTACCTTGTCTGCAGCGCTGTAGATCTCCTCCCGTTTGCTGCAGTCCACCACGAAGGCTTCAACAGTGGCCCCCAGATTCTTGCATTCTGCTGCCGTCTCCTCAACGCCGTGCTGGAAGGGGCAGAGAAGAAAGACATCCATGCACAACTGTCCCCTGCTGAAGATGTCTCTTAACTGTGTAACCACTGCCAGGCGCCTGAGCGGTTCACAGCCACCCAGGGATAGAGCTGTAGGTGGGATCTTTAGGAGGACGGGTATTCTGGCCCTAAATTTCGGACTTGTGTATACCGACTACCAAAAAGGAAATAACAGAATTACAGAATGACTTGGGTTGGAAGGGACCTTAAAGATCACCTTGTTCCAACCTCCCTGCCATGGGCAGAGACACCTTTCACTAGACCAGGTTGCTCAGAGCTCCATCCAGCGTGGGCTCAAACACTTTTAGGGATGGGGCATCCACAGCTTTTCTGGGCAACCTGTTCCCCTGCCTCACCACCCTCATAGTACAGAATTTCCTGCTAATCTCTTATCTAAACCTACTCTCTCTCAGTTTGAAGCCATCCCCCTTGTCCTCTCACTACATGATCTTGTAAATCATCGTGCTCCATCTCATCTTTTTCTAGGCTCCCTTTAGGTACTGGAAGGCCACAATTAGGTCACTCCAAAGCTCTCTCTTGTCCAGGCTGAACAACCGCAATTCTCTTAGCCTTAGGAGTGTGGCAACAAGAGTGAGTTTGCCTTGGTAAGGCACACATAACGAGGCAGAAAGTGGGCACGCAGTGCCTATCACAGCACAGCAGGCAGACACTGCGAGTGTAGACAGAGTTCTTCAAACACGGCCTGTCTGACACCCAAGATATGAAAAGTTTTATGTGTGAGAGGCTTTATGTGTTTCTGTATTCACAGACTGGGTGTGAGGAGAGAGGTGCCCTCCACAGTTGTATTGGGTCTGGCTGAGATGCAGTTCATTTCCCCATAGCAGCCTCACAGTGCTGTGCTTTGCATTGCTAGCTAGAAGGGTGTTGATAACACACCAGTGTTTTTTGGCTACTGCTGAGCTGCACTGGCACAGCATCAGCACTGTCTGTCCAACATTCCCCTCCCATCAGTAGGCGGAGGGTGGATGAGATCCTGGGAGGGGACACAACTAGGACAGCTGGCCCAAACTGACCAAAGGAATATTCCATACCACGTGATGTCAGCTCAGATATAACAGCTAAGAAAAGAGGAGTGGGGGAATATCCAATTTTTATGACATTTGTCTTATGAAGCAACTGCTACATGTGCTGAAGCCCTGCTCCCCAGGACGTGGGCGGACATTGCCTGCAGATGGGAAGCAGAGAACAAAATACTTTTCTTTCTCTTTGCTTGCTTGTGCACAAAATTTCACCTTTGCTTTAGTAAACTGCCTTATCTCAGCCTACAAGTCATTTTCCATCTTATTTTCTCTGCCCAGGGCAGCTGAAAAGGGGGAGTGGCTGGGTGGGCACCTGACGTCCAGCCAGGGTCAAACCCACCACACCACTGCACAGTGTAGAAAGACATTTCTTATGGAATGGCATTTGATGCACACAGAACAGAAGCTCACCTATCAACCCACTAAGCCAGGGCACAAGTGACTTGGGTGTAGCCTTGTCCCCAGCAGCCAGAAAGCCATGCCAGTGGTGGCCTGTGCAATGAAAAGCCCCAGGTCACAAAGAGCTTGGGAAAGCTCAGCACTTGAGAGAAACTGTGCAGGTCCCTGCAGTGGGTGACTGGGCAGCTGCCCTCAGTCCCAGCTGCTGCTTGAGGCTGAGAGCCCCCAGGAAGGAAGCCTTTGTCTCTGTAGTTGGATCCTCCAGGATCCACCATCCCTTTGATATCGTATTTCAGTTGCTCTATACACTCACCCTTACAATCTATTTCCCAGCACCAAAGCCAGGTGCTGCTCGTGACTAAGTTTATTTCTTAATCCCCGCTTGCATCCAGCAAACATGGACAATGTTCTACTTCTCTGCAGCCCTGTACACATCGGGAGAGCAGTGCAGTGCCTCGTCCAACCCTCCAGTGTCTGGTCTTAGCTATAATGGGCAGCATGAACAGACACTGAAAATGTTCTACAGTATCTTCCCTGTTTATACATCCCCTTATCCTCAGCTTGGTTTGGATTTTGTGGCGTTTTCTTTGTTTGAGGTGGGCTGCGTTTTGTTTTGCAGCTTCATGATGACAGGATGAACTCCTCTCCTGACTCACTGTGTCAGAAACCTTTCCCACTCTCAGCTGTCCACCCTCCCTGTACAGCTGGTTGCACCTACACACACTTGGCCTTGACCCCTACTGACTGCCAAGCTGCATGTTTGTACCTGTCCATCCTCCACTTGCCAAGGCCTTTTTGCATTCCAGTCAGATTATCTGAAACAGTTGGGGCCACTATGAACATCCTGCAAGGAGCCATCTACACTTGCAGCTGTCCCAGAGGGCAGCAGGGCTCACACACAGCTCAGCACAGCAATGCTGTTGATATGAGTAAAGAGAAAACACACCTTGCAGCAATATGTGCAAAATGCCTGAGGCCAGACAGACCCAGCAGAGGCAAACCTGCTCCTCTGGGGAACCAGGCTGCTGCTCTCAGCCTGCTCTGCCCGCCAGCCCGGGCAGCGCTGCCAACAGCAGCTCTCCGAGCGCTTCCTTCCCTCTCGCAGGGACTCTGCCAGGCGGTGCCTGCTCCCTCGCTGAGCGCCACCGAGGAACTGTGGGGACCCAGAGCCCTCCATCCGCCGCTGCCAGCGGGGACAAACCCTCTCCTGGCGCTCAGCGTCCCAGCCAGAGGCGGCCGTGAGCCGACGGCAGCGGAGGGGGGAAGGAGCTGCTGTGGATGCAGTGTGGTGATGCCCCTCTTACGCTCTCGAACCCCGCGGGGCTCGGAGGCGAAGGAGTGAGGACACGGGCTGTGCCATTACCTTGCTGATGTCCCAGAGGACCAGCCTGCTCTGGCGCTTGGCGAACTCGAGGGCGGTCGCTCTGCCGACGCCATGGCCAGCACCCGTGATGAGCACAAGCTCTCCGCTGACAGACTTCCTCCTCACGGGGACAAACAGCTTCACGAAAGCCTCCAGGTAGGAGTAGGCGAGCGTGCCCAGGAACAGGAAGGTTTCCACCAACAGATTCATTGCTTTTTTCCCGAGGGTCCTTTGATGGCCGAACTGAACTTTAGTCTCTTTTGACGAGGGCGTGAGTTGTTGATTTACCAGCTGCCCGCGGCAGTCCCAAGAGTTCACCGCTCGTCCTGTCAGCTCCCGGCAGGATCCACCCCTGCGCCTGGGGGCGGGAGCCTGGGGGGCTGCTCCGCCCAGCCCCGCCGGAGCCCTCCGTGCCCGGTGCCCTTTTGCTGGCACTGCGTGAGTGGTTCTTGTTCTTATTTGTCGTCTGCAGCAGGTGCAGGAGGGACACAATTGGCAACAAATGTGCTCATCCAGTTACTGGCAAAAGCATCTCGAAGTTCCCCTCAACTCTGTGTTGTGTGTCTCAAAATCTGCTTTGCGACTGTGCACTTGCTCAGTTCCGTGAATCCCTTGAGTGGTTTTCTCCGTGGTTCTTCCTTCCATGATGTATCTGTGCACTGTCAGCAGACTTTGTCCCATACCTTCGTCTTCCTGGTCATTTAAAGAAAGCTGAATGAGACAAGTCCGTTGAACTTGTGGAACTCCACAGGTGAGCTCTTGCCTGGCTACTCTCTTTTTTTCTGCCTTCTACCTAGTGATTCATACTCAGACCTTCCATCTTATGCTATGGCTGCCTAGTTTCCTCAAGTCCTTTGGAAAACGGCATTGACTGCATGAATTGGGTCATCCTTATCTAATTGAGTCTAAATCACACAACTTGCTTGTGTGTAAGGGAGTATTCAGAACCTTAACCAGAACAGGAGTGCTTATAGGAAATAGAAGAAAAGTGGTTTCAGGGTTTTTTTTCTGGCTCCAACAATGTAACTGCATGGTCTTACCTGAAAAGGATTGCTGACCTTACTCCTTTGCTTTTCAGTTAGAAAACTAGATGCATCACAGTCATGTTCATTGTTTTATTTAAGCATATTTTTGAGCTGCTTGGGGAAGAGTGAGGGTTTCATGAATATCTGCCAACTGACCAAAATCAGACTCCATTTAAGATATTACTTCTTGAAAAGTATTGGTTTTGCCCTGGTGGTTTGGATGCGTTGTTGCTAACCTTGTCTGTGAGAGACAGGGGCAGCTCCAGCAGAGACATTCCAAGCTAGGCACTTCCTCCTTCTCTCTTGGACATTCATTCTCTGCTTAATTAACACATCAGCATTTGGGCCAGTCCCTAATTGCACAGCTCAGCGGTGCTGTCATTTTTCTGGCACAGGGCTCCAGTCAGTGCCATGGCCAAAACAGGGGAGGCAGGCAGGGCATAGAACCATTGTCTCTAAGAGACACCTCAGCAGGAGGCAGAGCACAAGGCCAGAGTCACCAGCCTGACTCGTAATGACTCCTAAGCCAGGGTGTGAGATACCGCTCTTCAAATTTGGGACTTGGCTGTAGATGGCTCTATGAAGCTTGCTCACATAGGCTCCTGCTGGGCACCAATAGTGACCAGACTATGGGATAAGTGTCTGTTGACTGCTGTGGCCAGAAAGAGAACTGAGAAGCCTGGGAGGCTTGATGAATCAATTCTGTCACTGGTGTTCAGGAGATGAAGGCTTAACTCCTTGCTTTTGCACAAGTTTCTTTACTCCAAGCACAAGACTTGCAGCCATAGGAGACACAGAGAAGAGCTGTAGCCACATATGAAGTACTGCACAAGCTGCCTTGCCCAGTGATTCCTCTGGGCTCTGAGAGACTGGACTAGATCTGGCAAAACAGGAGTGAACACAGTCTCCCTTTTCCTAGGATCAAGTATGCTGAGAAACACACTCTGCAGGAGAGTGCTGTCTGTCATTCCCTAGATGGATTTCTGTCTTCCAATTTAATGCTGCCGTGAGAATCTGAATAATGTGCAAGGCTAGTGCAAATGGTGTGCCAGGAGAAGCCAAATATCTTGTCTTATGTGTCCTACTGAAGGCAGTATGACAAGAGGGCCTAATCATTGGGATGCTGACTTGTCTATCTTAGGGGTCTTTTTGAGCGTTTTCTTTGGACTCACTAGACCATATTGTACCCTCTTCTGAAGAACCTGTTTGCAGGACAACAAGAAATGCTCAGGTGAGCAGGATGGATTCCAACTGCGCCAAAGGTGGCAGCATATTCAGGCCTCCCTCGGATGGCTGCGAGCCAGCAAGTCCCTGCAGTGGTTGGGAGTTGCACAAGTAGGTGCACAGATAATCTCTGCTCCAAAGGGGTCTTTGACCCGTGTTTCATCAGGTGCTGCTCTCTTGTACCACAGGCTGAAGACCTTTGGGGGTTTAACCTCCTGGTCAAGGTGGGTCCCATCAGATTAGGACACTGGCTTGTGATGAGGAGCTGTGTGAAGGCTCACCTGGAGCCTTCCCCTGTGTACCCTCTGCCCTGGCACCCACCTTTAAGGACTGGCCTTGGCCCCAGCCCTTGTGTGGGCTGTGCTGGTGGCGTGCCATGCCTGGCCCTGTACCTCACTGATCCTGATGTGACTTCCTGGTGTGACCATGGGACCTGCCTCATCCCTGCAGCCTGGCCTGATGTTTGGCAGGCTCTGGCTGACCCTTTCACTGTTGCAGCATTTGCTCCGCTGTCTTTTCTTGGACCTAGTTCCTGTCTTCATTGCTGAGAGACACCTTTGGGTTAGAAAAATGTATTTATATCAAATAAGGAGTGTTGATGGTGCTAAGGCATAATTGATAATCGATGTAATTAGGCATTACATTACAAACAAGGCTGTATTATTTCAGTAATACAAATAATTAAAATAACTCCATAATACACATTACAAATGCACATGAAACTGTAAGTGTTCATTAGAGAACTTTTTTTTACATTTAAAAATATAAATTGAGGTGAAACAGGACACCCACCTGCTGTATAAATTTTTTCTTGCAAGATGCTTTTGCTCAGGGATGAGTCCACGTTAACATATTTTCAGGCAATCCCTTTGCACTCAAGAAGGCAGCATTTCTTTCCCAAATACAGGCTTTGTGGGAATTCCTGTCTGCCTCAACACTACAAGACAGAGGCGATGTGACATACAGTCAAAGCAGCCTTTATAGAGCTGCATCTCTACTTTGCTAACATTTCATATTATGCAGGTATGTTCCTGCTGCAGGTGTGGGATAAACCCTTCTGTGTGCTCAGAAACAGTGGCCTGGAAGCACCTGTCCTAGTTCTGTATCTAACCAGCTGAACTACCCTCAGCAAATGTTCTGTTTTCACTGCGAAACAAGAATCAATACTTGGCTTTCACTGGGTGCTTCTCTGCCCAATGATTGCATCAAACTTTGGAACAGTGAGCTTCTTCAGGACATTCAGGGCGCGTTCTGGAAACACCCTGAAAGAGATAATAACATGAAATTAAGCATACGATGGAAAATTAAATTTTGGGAAAAAGTGGCACTGCAGGTGAGGGAAGAGCTGGTCTGGGAGCAGAATGCATGCACAGACATGGACTGAGAGTAAGTCCTAAACTGGGCATTATTTCCAAAGAACACATAGCTCTCCTCAATCTCTGACTAATTAAACTCCAGTCCCCGCCAAGTCCTGTTAGGACAGTTCCAATACTGGGTATCTACTGGGCAGTATTTGGGTTGCAAGATTGCTGCAGGACCCAGGAAGGCTCAATACTGTACAGATATAGGTGTGCATTACACGTTTCATGCTCTGAAAAGCAGCAGGCCTAAGGAAGGATGAGATGTTAAAACTGAGGTGCAGTTTCCTCTCCTAGGATTCTTTCTTTTTAGAGTTGTATCTCTTTATCCCCCTGTCCCAAATTAAGACAAAAAAGCAAAGTTATCCTAAGGGCTTTGACAGCATTAGTTTTGACTTGTCTATGCTTCTGCAGACTTGCACTGTCAACAGGCAGCTCTTGGAGATGTAAACAACTGAAAAACTTTTTCCAACTGTCTGGTGTTGGGTTCTGCAAACAAGATATTACCAAGTGTTTCACAAAATACTGCAGGAGTTAACTGAAAAGTTAGCTTAGTTGTTGTGATGTGAATTACAGATTTGGAACTGGAGCTCTGATAACAACACCTCCTCAGCAGAGCAGCTACACTGGATATTAAAGATGTATGAGAGGACAAATCTTGCTTTACATGGCAAATAGCAGTAGAGCCTTTTTGAAGAGAAGTCCCCAGCCCCCATGACCTCAATCTTTGGTGCTGACATGAAGAAACAAACACTAATAAGCAGCAAGTCCTCAGCTCTTTCTGGAACAATGCTGATTCAGAGAAAATGTTGTTTGCAAGCCCAAGGAAAATAATGATTTGTGAGGAAAGCTGTTGTCCTGCTCTCCCTCTCCTTCCTTATTGGCCTGTAGAGCAGTTGAGCTCTCCACTGAGAACAGTTATCTGCAGCAAGTGGATTAGAAGGACCTAATGGATGAGAGGGCTCAAAAAAATCTTTGTGTGTGTTCTCATTAGAAAGAACCACTGCTATTTCATTACCTTGTGATGTGTTCTCATACTAAAATATTTTAGATGGCTAGTTGTTTAATACATAATACTGTCTCCTGCAGACAATTACACATTATCTAGACACTACAGGCATATGGATGTCAAATCTGGATTAATAAGTATAACAATGTCCAATACTGAATATAAAATAAATTACACTGGGCTGAATGTAAACTGCTTCTCTCCAGCTGTCATTTCAGGGTTTCTCTATACTGCCAAACTATATCTTTTACTACCATGAGTGCAAAATGCAGTTTCCCATAAAATTAAATTAATCTTGATTCAGATGTCACAAGTTTGAACCTCATATACTCAGGTAATAAGCATTGTTGCTTCCACCCCCATTTTTTTGTTTTCTTTTGCTACTTACATTTCAGAAAGCAAAGCAATGTTTAGCTGGGGCGGAACAAAAACCATTTTCTGGTTGGTCACTATTCCTTCCATCAGAGCCTCTACAACTTCTTCAATCTCCAAAATCTTTCCAAGCCTGAAAAGGAAAGCACACACATAAGAGCTGTGGTGGTAGAAAGGGGTGGTACAACCTTCACAAGGATGCTTCACATATGCACAAACTCAGGGAATTCAAATGCAACCATTATGTGGGTTAAAGGACACTTCTTTAGACAATTATACACATTGCTATTATACACTCAGTTGGAATAGAAGGCCTGAAGCTGGGCACATTATGCAGTGCCTTGGTGCAAAGAAGGAAGGACAGGAAGGCAAAGCATTGAGTTACCTGGTACTGGGGTTTTTGACAAAGCCAGTGTTTATGAAAACAGGACAAAGGCACGTGGTCTTTATTCCATCCTTTCCCAGGGTAGACAGCTCCTCTGTCAGAGCCTTATGAAATCCAACTGCAGCAAACTTGCTCGAGCTGCAGAAGGGGAAAAAAGCACAAATTAGAAGCTATAAATAGTGTTTCTAACTCCCTACAACTGCAAATGGGCTAAACAATCTTATAGTACAGGCTATGAGGCAAAAAACCCAAACAATGTAATCCAGCTGCGAGATGGGGCAGGGACCAATTCTAACTTCCTCTGTGCCGGTATGTAGTGCTGGATTAGATATTGCAGTTTGGGGAGTAATTGTGGAATGCACAGTGGATGTCTCGAAAAAACTCACCTTGCTTTCAAACAGACTAAGGAAATCTTAGAAAACAATAACTGATGTGCATTGATAGACAGACATTCTGTTTTATCCATGTGAAAAGATTCTTAGAAGGAATGCAGCCTGAATCTCTAAAATTAATGACAGACAGGGTAGAAAAGAAGATTAACCCTCTACTGTTTCTTATACCACACGGGAGCATCTTGTAACAGGTGTGAGTGACTTCTGAAATAGAGGAGCATTATGCAAGAAAAACTGAGGAACAACCTGCCACAGGAATAGGTGTGTGCCTCTAGTTTAAGTCAATTCCAAGGAAAGGAGAACCAGAGAATCAGTTTATTGACTGTTATTGATTTGGACAGTATAATCCCACCAAAATCCCTGGCTGGGGAGTTCTCACATTGCCAACAGGGAGTGACTCTCTGAGAAGGAGTGTTCCCAGGGGAAGACTGCTGCCCCTGGAGCTGCTGTTATAGAAGGCTAGATGAGACGCAGGATGACAACATGCGATCTAATAGGTTTTCTGTGCATGCACTGTTATTTTCCCAACATGTTTCAAGTAGAAAAGTAATTTTATGTCATGACGGCAGATGATCAGTGGGAAGGTCAGCAGGGAAGACAGAATGGTGGGAGTCTGTTACAGACCAGGATGAACAGGCAGACGAGTCATTCTACAAGGAGCTGGCTGAAGTCTCAGGATCACTAGCCCTTGTACTCATGGGCGACTTCAACTTGCCAGATGTGTGCTGTAAATACAGTACAGCAGAGAGAAGCCACTCTAAGAGGTTCCTAACAACTTCCTAACACAACTGCTAAATGAGCCTCCACAGAGGAGGTGCCCTGTTACACCTGTTGTTTGTGAACAAAGAAGGACAAGTGGGTGATGTGGTGTCGGTGGCCGTCTTGGGCACAGTGACCACAAAATGTCAGAGATTTCAAGAGCCGGTGAAGTAAGAAGAGGCACCAGCAGAACTACCACCTTGGATTTTCATTGGACAGACTTCAGCCTGTTTAGGAGATCGATTGACTTGGGAGTCAGTCCTGAAGGGCAGAGGAGTCCAGGAAGGTTGGATGTGCTTTAAAAAGGACTTGTTGAATATTCAGGAGCAGATTGTCCTGATGTGTAGAAAGATAAGTTGTTGAAGAAAGAGACTGGCCTGGTTAAATAGAGAACTTAGGGGGAAAAAAAGAGAATTTATCGTCTCTGGAAGGAGGGTCAGGTAACTTGGGAGGACGATAAGGACATTGTGAGGTCATGTAGGGAGAAGATTAGAAGGGTCGAAGCCCAGCTAGAACTGGATTTGGCTGCTACAGTTAAAGGCAACAAAAAAAGTTTCTATAAATACATTGGCAGCAAAAGGAGGGTCAAGAAAAGTCTCCATCATTTGCAGCAGAGAGGCTAGTGGAGTACTAAATGCCTTTTTTGCCTCAGTCTTTAATATCAACTACTTGTCCTTAGGATACCCTGCTCCCTGAGCTGGAAGGTAGAGACAGGGAGCTGAAGTGAAGCCCATCTCCCACAGCATCTTCCTAGAAAAACTGGCTGCTCACAGCTTGGATGGGTGGACTCTTTGATGGGTAGAAAACTGGCTGGATGGCCAGGCCCAGAGAGTGGTGGTGAATGGAGTTACATCCAGCTGGCAGCCGGTCCCTAGCAATGTCCCCAGGGCTCAGTACCGGGACCAGTCCTGTTTAACACCTTTACTGATGATCTGGACGTGGGGACTGAGTGCGCCCTCAATAAATTAGCAGATGACACTAAGATGGGTGGGAGTGTTGATCTGCTTGAGGGTAGGAAGGCTCTGCAGAGGGATCTGAACAGACTTGATCAATAGACTGAGGACACACTGCATGAGGTTCAATAACGAGAAGTGCCAGTCCTGCACTTGGGTCGCAGTAACCCCATGCAGTGCTACAGGCTGAGAGGAGGAGTGGCTTGAGAGCTGTTCAGAAGGAAGGGACTTGGGGTGCTGGTTGACAGCAGCTGAACATGAGCCAGCGGTGTGCCCAGGTGGCCAAGAAGGCCAATGGCATCTTGCCATGTATCGAGAATAGTGTAGCCAGCAGGACTAAGGAAGTGATCATCCCCCTGTTCTTGGCATTGGTGAGGGCACACCTCAAGTGCTGTGTTCAGTCTTGGGCCCCTCACTTTAAAAAAGACATTGAGGTGTTAGAGAGTGTCCAGAGAAGGGCAACAATGCTCACAAAAGGTTTAGAAAGGAGAGGACAAGAGGAAATTGCTTAAGCTGAGACAGGGGAGATTCAGATTAAATATTAGAAAATTTTTCTCACTATTAAGAGTGGTCAGGCACTGGAATAGGGTGCCCAGGGAGGTCAGCAGTCACTACCCCTGCAGCTGTTTCAGAGGTCTCTGGATCTGGTGCTGGGTGATGTGGTTTAGTGGTTTGGGGGTTGCAGTGCTAGTGCTGATTTCACAGCTGAAATTCATGATCATAAAGGTCTCTTCCAACCTTGATGATTCTACTTCTATACACTACAGCCACTGCCACAAAGGTAAAAAGATCAAAAACTACTCCCTAGGGGTTTACTTGACAACACTACAGCAAATCACAGAATCACTATGTTCTAAGGAGAAGGGAGAAGGATACCTTTTTTGCTAAGCAAAGGTCTGCATTGGTGATGGAGAAAAAAATAGGAGAAAATCTTTCATTAGTTTATGTGTCACATGATTATTCTTTCATACAAGCATTGCTCCCCATTCAGTCAGAGCTAATAACTTGGTATTTACTGATGGAGAAGACGTAATTAAAAATTTTAAAAAAAAAAAAAAAAAACAGCGAGCTGACTAAAAAAATCACTTACCAATAAGCCACCATGAAAGAAGTCACAAAATGACCTGCTACCGAAGCCACCGTGACAATGTGCCCATAGTTGTTGTTCATCATGGCTGGCAGAAAAGCTCTCGTCGTCTTCAAAGTCAAGAGCCACAAATGCAGGGAGCGGGAAGGAAGAGAAGAACAATGTTTTCTTGGGCATATTCAGCACTGACCCTGAATATCAGCCATTAAGAGACTAAGGCTTGGTGCTGCACAGCACCTCACATTCCGAGAGCCACAGGGATACCTGTTCTCTGATCAGCCTGCAACCTGCTCTGCACATGTTTCAGGAAGTCAGCTATAAACAGGATTCCATTTTCACATCTCTGCTGCTTTTTAGGTTTCAGGTGTCACTGGCACTGCTGAGAGTGTCTCACCCCCAGCATGTGCAATAAAACACTTGCCAACCTGCAGCTTCTCTTCAGCTGCAAACAAATATTGCTTCACAGCTGAAACCCTCCCACTCTCTAAGCCCCTCTACAGCTCTGACAGATGCTGCACATGAGGCTGCCACCAGCCTGCTCAGATCAGCAAGAGGCTGTTCAAGTTTCCCGACACAAAGTCTGCTTGGGTGTCCCTGTGCTGTACACATCTAAAAGACACGTGGGTAATTCACTGGTAATAAGGGTTACTTTAAATAGGTTTCCTCAACAGTGCTCCCCAAAAATGGAGGTATGGAGATGGCAGTGGCCCTTACCCACATGTGAGCAAGGATGTTGACTTCAAACATTCTTTCTATCTGGTGGTCCTGAGTTGAGAGCAGGTCGGCAGCTGTGATCACACCAGCGTTGTTCACCAGGATGGTCACATCCCCAATTTCCTTTTTCACCTTTTGGAGACAAAAAAAAGCCCAGAAGTGTGTCTGTCATTCATTATAATAACAAAAACAAATAAAAAAATGCAGGGCTGCAGAAGATGAGCAGTAATTCATTTAGTTCTTAACACTGTCTCCTTTAGGGAGAGGAAGATCATAGTACCTCTCCAGATGCAGAAGAAACTGTGCAGTAATTACCATGAGATCTGGTTTAGATCAGATTCTTTTCCCTTAAATAATTACTGCCAAAATGGATTGCCTTCCATACACTGTACACAGACACAGTTTGGACTGAGTAGTCACAGCTGGAACTATGGAGGTACAGACAGTTTTGAGCCAGCTGGACCATAACCTTTACAATAAAATGTTTCATATGTCCTCAGTGCTGTCCGTGTTTCTTCAGAGGCTGGAACTCTCCAGAGCAAACTTGGCAATCAGGACTAATACCCTGGAGCCTCACTAAAGGGTGTTACCTCAGAAGCGCCTCATCACTCTGTGTACAGAGAGCAGCAAGGAGCGGGGAGGTTCCAAGGCCTTGCATGATTTGTGTGCAATGCCTCTTCTTCAGTTTGCCTGTCTTTTCTGGAAATCTAGTGCGTTTGGGTGAGCCTCTGTCCGTGCCCCTGCTGCCCTACCTTGTCTGCAGCGCTGTAGATCTCCTCCCGTTTGCTGCAGTCCACCACGAAGGCTTCAACAGTGGCCCCCAGATTCTTGCATTCTGCTGCCGTCTCTTCAACGCCGTGCTGGAAGGGGCAGAGAAGAAAGACATCCATGCACAACTGTCCCCTGCCCACGTGTTGCTGCTGCTCAGGCACCACAGCAGAGCAGGTACAGGCTGGAGGCGGCTCTTAATTCCACAAACACTGTCAGACCCTGTGCCTACCAAGGGAGAGAGCTGTAGGTGGGCTCCTTGAGAAGACAGGTGTTCCAGTCTTAACTTTTGGACCTGCCTAGAGGGACTGCTAGAAAGGCAATGTGGGAACAAGAGTGAGTTTGCCTTGGTAAGGCACACATAACTAGTGTGCAGAAAGTGGGCACACAGTGCCTATCACAGCATAGCAGGGAGACACTGTGAGCATAAACAGAGCTCTTAAAACACAGGCCTGTCTGACACCCGAGATATGAAACGTGGCTCTATGTGTTTTTATGTATTCACAGACTGGGTGTAAGAAAAGAGGTGTCTTCCACAGTGCAAAATGGTATTTCAAGAATGGCATTTGATGCACACAGAAAAGAAGCTTCCTTAAGTCAACCCACTAAGCCAGGGCAGAAGTGACTGGGGTGTAGCCTTGTCCCCCGGTGCCAGGGGACCTGTGCAGTGAGAAGCCCCAGGTCACAAATAGCCTGGGACAGCTCAGCACCTGACATTACCTGTGCAGGTCCCTGCAGTGGGTGACTGGACAGCTGCCCTCAGTCCCGGCTGCTGCTTGAGCCTGAGAGCCCCCAGGGGTCTACCTGTTGGATTGGAGAAGCATACTCCTAAATCCTCTGCAAGCCAGCACTCCTTTGGTATCGTGTTTCAGTTGCTCCGTACACCCACCCTTACAATCTATTTCCCAGCACCAAAGCCAGGTGTCGCTCGCTACTAAATTTATTCCGTAATACCCACATTTCATCCAGAGAACATGGACAAAGCTCTACTTTCCTGCAGCCCTGTACACATCGGGAGAGCAGTGCAGTGCCTCGTCCACCCCTCCAGTGTCTGGTCTTAGCTATAATGGGCAGCATGAACAGACACTGAAAATGTTCTACAGTATCTTCCCTGTTTATACATCGCCTTATCATCGGCTTGTCTTGGATTTTGTGGCATTTTCTTTGTTTGTTTGGGGTGGGCTGGGTTTTATTTTTGCAGTTTCAGGACGACAGGATGAACTCTTCTGACTCACTGTGTCAGAAACCTTTCCCACTCTCTGCTCTCCAGCCTCTCACCCTCCCTGTACCTACACACACTTGGCCTTGACTCCTACTGACTGCCAAGCTGCATGTTTGTACCTGTCCATCCTCCACTTGCCAAGGCCTTTTTGCATTCCAGTCAGATTATCTGAAACAGTTGGGGCCACTATGAACATCCTGCAAGGAGCCATCTACACTTGCAGCTGTCCCAGAGCGCAGCAGGGCTCACACACAGCTCAGCACAGCAATGCTGTTGATATGAGTAAAGAGAAAACACACCTTGCAGCAATACGTGCAAAATGCCTCAAGCCAGACAGACCCAGCAGAGGCAAACCTGCTCCTCTGGGGAACCAGGCTGCTGCTCTCAGCCTGCTCTGCCCGCCAGCCCGGGCAGCGCTGCCAACAGCAGCTCTCCGAGCGCTTCCTTCCCTCTCGCAGGGACTCTGCCAGGCGGTGCCTGCTCCCTCGCTGAGCACCACCGAGGAACTGTGGGATCCAGAGCCCTCCATCCACCGCTGCCAGCGGGGCCAAACCCTCTCCTGGCGCTCAGCGTCCCAGCCAGAGGCGGCCGGAGGGGGGAAGGAGCTGCTGTGGATGCAGTGTGGTGATGCCCCTCTTACGCTCTCGAACCCCGCGGGGCTCGGAGGCGAAGGAGTGAGGACACGGGCTGTGCCATTACCTTGCTGATGTCCCAGAGGACCAGCCTGCTCTGGCGCTTGGCGAACTCGAGGGCGGTCGCTCTGCCGACGCCATGGCCAGCACCCGTGATGAGCACAAGCTCTCCGCTGACAGACTTCCTCCTCACGGGGACAAACAGCTTCACGAAAGCCTCCAGGTAGGAGTAGGCGAGCGTGCCCAGGAACAGGAGAAGCTCCAGGAGCAGGTTCATGTTTCTCCAGAGGCTCCTTCGCTGCCCGAAGTGCGCCTGGAACCACCGCCCCTCCCCCGGCCCACGGCCTGCCAGGCCACGCCCCCCGCGTCCCAAAGCCCAATCAGAGCGCGGCTCAGCACCGGGAGCGTGCCCGTGGGCGGGGCCAAGCTGCGGCCCGGGGCGGCGGGGTTTGATCGTGGCTGGAGCCCACCAAGGTTCTCTGTCATTCCCCCCTCCCGGCCGGGCAGGGGAGAGAGAATAAAATGGAGAGCGACCCGTCGTAGGTTGAGACAAAGCAGCAAAATCGAAATTTTACTGGAGCAAAAGCGAAAGTTTCCACGCGCACAAGCAAAGAGGGGAAAAAAAAAAAAAAGACATTATTCGGTATTTCCCATGATCAGGCGGTGTCCGCCCGCGTCCCGGGAAGCAGGGCTTCGGTACACCTAGGGGTCGCTCCGGAAGGCAAACTCTGTAAATAACAAATGCCCTCCTCTCCTTCCTCCTCCTCCTTCTTCCGTAGGTTTTATATCTGAGCTGACGTCACTCGGCGTGGAGCATCCCTTTGGTTAGTTTGGGTCAGCTGGCCTCGCGGTGTCCCCTCCCAGAATTTTCCCTCCCAGAATCTTCTCCACCCGCGCTTGCTGATGGCGTGCAGAATGTTGGAGAGACAGCGCTGGTGCCGTGGGAGCGCTGCTCCGCAGTAGCCAAAACACTGGTGTGTTCCCGGCCCCCTCTCTAGGTACCAATGCCCAGCCCGGCACCGCGGGGCCGCCGTGGGGAATGAGCTCCATCCCAGACAGTCCCGCTGCGGGGCGTTCGTCACTGGCGCCGCTCCGCCCAATGCGGGGCGAGCTTGTACCGGGGCCGGCGGGCGGCTCCTTCCCGGCCTGGGCGTAGGAGCCCCTGGGAAGGAGCGGTGTCCCAGAGCGGCTGCCTCGCACCGCCGGTGCCAGCACTCCCGTCCCGGGCCCGGCCCAGAGCCGCACTCCCGGCCGCGGGGCCGAGGCTGGGGCCGCGGCGGCGCCGCCGATGCCGCTGCCGGCCGGGTGCCTGCGGCGGGCCGTGGCCGTGCTCTCGTTGTCCGTGGTGCTGTCGGCCCGGAGCGCTGCCCAGAGCCGCCCGGCACGCAGGTACCGCGGGCTGTGCGCGGGGGAGCCGGGACGCGGCCGCTGTCGCTGCCGGAGGTCGGTTCCCTGTTCTGCGGGGGAAGCAGCAACCTCATGGCCGGGCCGAGATCCCGGGGCTGCCTCCCATCCCGGGGCTGCTTCCCATCCCCTTCCAGCGCAAGGGGAGCCCGGCGCGGGGTGTGCGGTGTCGCTGAAGGGTGTCCCTTTTGGGCACGGGCAGAAACGCAAACCTGGCCTTGTCCTTGGAAGTGATGTAATTACCGGAAAAGCACAAAAGCAATGTTCCCCTTTTCCGTATCTCTGTGAAGGGTTTGTAGGTTTTTTTTGAACTTCGGGTGTCTTGCGAGCTGGATATTAGGAGGAGTTTTTTCACAGAAAGGGTGGTCAGGCGTTGGAATGGGCTGCCCAGGGAGGTGGTGGAGTCACCGTCCCTGGAGGTGTTTAGGGATAAAGACTGGACGTGGCACATGGTCTAGTTGACATGGTCGTGTTCGGTCACAGGTTGGACTCGATCTCAGAGGTCTTTTCCCACCCAGTTGATTCTGTGAATTGTGCTGCTGAGAACGTCAGCTCAGCAGTGACCGTGACACGTGCTGTACTCGTGACCCGTGAACTCCCAATTTCAGTGAGAAGCAGAACCTCCTCTCCCAGATGCACGTGAAGATTTCACAGCATCTGAGATGTTTGGAAGTGGAACTTCTGTTTTTGAAAAAGCATGGCCTGTTCTGCTAGTTTTAATCTAATATTCACATCTGGGTTCAAATACCAGGGTAAATAGTGTATGAGTAGGGTTTGTTTTTTTTTTCTTTTTTACCTGAAACTCTTTAGTCCTATCATCACCTTCCTCAGATGTTAGGTTGTTAAAATCTGAATAGTCTTTTGCAGAGGAGATATATTTCCTTATATAAAGGAAGCGATTCTTTATTAATAAACCCCCACAACTTTTCATGAAGAATTTATGAATATCTTGTTTCTAGGGTACTTTTTTGGGTAATAACCCTTTGCTGAGCTTGTCTAAAGTAATCTTCTTTATTTTTGTAATAAGTAAAAAATTAATTGAGTTCAGGAAGGCCACTTTGTATGTTGAAGGAAATCTATGTAGAGTTTTTAAGAGCTGATGAACAGGCACCATAACACAATCTGTTGTATTTTACTGTTGGTTGGTTTTTCAGCTTCTGAAAACCCATGGCAAAATAAAATAACTAGAGGCCTCAAGCTTTATTTCTTTAATTTTTGTTATTTTTCAGTAACTCATCTGCAAACTGTTGGTCCCATCTTCATCCTATGAACATGTTCAGCAGTTACAATGTTAAGTTCTACCACAGCAAAGCTCTCACCTCCCCATATCCAGGATCACATGTTGAGCGTAGCCACGTTCCTGAAGATAAAGTGGGCTGGCTGACAGAATGGAAAGATTATAATCCCGTGGAGTACACTGCAAAGTCTGTTTTGGCTGGACCCAGTTGGGCAGATCCCCAAATCAAGTGAGTGGAAATGGTGGCTCTTTTCTTCTATGAACATGGAAGCAGGAAATAGTGATGACCTGAGTTAACAAGATCATCAGGTTAAGTGATGTGTGATTCTGCAGTGATGTGTAAAAGTCCAGTCTAAGAAAAGTGGTGGTTAGAGAACTGAATTGTTTGGGTTAGCTGTGAAGGTCTTTGACACATAATTTTACTGAGCTGTTGATGCTGTGCAGTGTTTCTCTATGTTGTGAGCTAAATAAAAATCTCCTAATTCTCCTTAAGAATTTGAGACAGTATTTTCATAATATACTTGTTTGTTCATGGATTGAATGCAACATGAGAAAAGAAAGTAGAATTGTAGTTCTTGAGTGCTCCAACTTGGGCAATGTGACAGGTTGAATGCATGACTGTAACTGTTGTGGGGTTTTTGACTATGTGTATTCATTTTTATTGATTCTGCAAATATTCTCCTCTCAAGAAATGCTGTATGCTTCTTGACTAGAAAGTTAGATGCATGCGTCTGGTGTAACTTGTGATAAATGTGAAAAGGTGATTCCTATATATGCACATCTGTGTAGGCTCTTGAGGTTTCAGCCTTATTTTCCTTGTTCCCCACTGCTGTGTGACCATGTGCCTCTGTTTACTCTTAGTGGGGTTTAATGTTCTGTTGATTACAAGGCAATCCTCAGACTCCATAGGTGTGCCAATGTTCTGCCAAGGCAGGTTGTGAAAGTGCCGGGTAATCTTTTAGTAGGCATTAGTAATACTTCAAAAATTTTAAAGTCAGGACTGGGGCCGGTTCTGTTTAATATCTTTACTGATGATCTGGACGAGGGGATTGAGTGCACCCTCAGTCACTTTGTGGGTGACACCAAGTTGTGCCAGAGTGTTGATCTGTTGGAGGGTAGGAAGGCTCTGCAAAGGGACATGGACAGGCTGGGTCAATGGGCCAAGGCCAAGCTGGATGAGGTTCAGTAAGGTGAAGTGCTGGGTCCTGCACTTGGTTCACAACAACTTCATGTAGCACTGCAGGCTGGGGAAGAGTTGGAAAGCTGCCCAGTGGAAAACGAGCTGGTGGTGCTGGTTGACAGCAGCTGAACATGAGCCAGAAGTGTGCCCAGGTGGCCAAAAGGCCAATGGCATCCTGGCCTGGATCAGGAATAGTGTGGCCAGCAGGACTAGGGCAGTGATTGTCCCCTTGTACTTGGCACTGGTGAGACTGCACCCCAAATCCTGTGTTCAGTTTGGGCCCCTCACTACAAGCAAGACATTGAGGTGCTGGGTGTGTCCAGAGAAAGGCAATGGAGCTGGGGAAGTTCTGGAGCACAGGTCTGGCGAGGAACAGCTGAGAGAGCTGAGGGTGTTTAGCCTGGAGAAAAGGAGGCTCGGGGGAAACTTTATCACTCTCTACAGCTACCTGAAAGGAGATTGTAACAAGGAGGGTGTCAGTCTCTTCTCCCAAATAACAAGGGATAAGACAGGAGGAAATAGCCTCACGTTGTGCCAGGGGGCGTTTAGTTTGGATATTAGGAAAAATTTCTTCACCAGAAGGTTTATCAAGCAGTGGAACAGGCTGCCCAGGGAAGTGGTTGAGTCACCGTCCCTGTAGGTATTTAAAAGACATGTAGATGTTGCACTTAGGGACATGATTTAGTGGTGGGCTTGGCAATGCTGGGTTAATGGTTGGAGTGAGTAATCTTCGAGGTCTTTTCCAACTGAAACAATTCTGTGATTCTATGATTCTAACTTTAACAAGAATACCTCTGAAACATTTTTTGTCTAAATGAAAATTTAGGGAGATATGACGTTAAATACTTTAGTTCTGCAGTTTTCCAGCAGAACTAAATACAGGGAGACTGTCATGAGTAAAGATTGAGACTTCATATAAAGAAAATGGAGGGCCTGCAACTAAAGTTCTGGTAAAAACTGCTCATTGGACCAGTGGGTGTTGCCAGTCTGATGGTTTTGGGGGGCAGAGGGGTGTTTTGTATTTATAACTTTTACCTATTAAATCATTATTTTCCACACAGTGATAAAGGCTTTTCTCCCAAATTCAATGAGAGAGATGGAGAAGTGGAGAGGAAGAGTCTGGATGGCTTGTATGTGGTTGAAAATGGGAGACCCCGGTGAGTGTGGTTTTTTTGTTTGCATATTTATCTCAGTGATGTAGTTTCAGTCCTCAGGCAGGTCTGTCAGTTTTGGTACGTGGTATCTGCTAGAACAAAGCCGAGGTAGTCTTCCCTAGAGACAGGAAAGCTGATACCTTGGGACCAGAGTTCTTCTGGAAGACGGTTGTGGCAGAGAGGCATGAAATTGTTAGCCAGTACTACAGCCACAACATGGGGTGGTGGTGGCACTGGAGTCAGGGGAGGTCTAATACTGTCAATAGTAGGGTCTGTTGGGTTAATTGTTTCCACAGTTTGACCAGATGTGGGGCCCTGAAGCTTTTGTTCCGCTTGTGTGCTAAGGTGGAGGGATAGAGTATTTCCTTCCACTGACAAATCCTGGAGTAGCACAGATGAGTAATCTCACCTAAAAATAGTTTTTCTTCTTTCTGCCTTTTGTACATACGTGAATGCTCTGTGCATCCATAGTCTTGGAAACTAGATTCGGTTTTCAGACAAGGTTGTGTTGTGCATGATGAGAGTGATGCTTGATCAGGAGCATCTCGGGACACAAGATCTGAAAAATGACAAAGCTGTTTTGTCTTTTTCTTTTGCCTGTGCTATTAAACACAAAAAGAGGTTGATGAAGGAGAAAACCATGCTATGTCTCTTGCCTTTTAAAGCACAGGAGGATACTGAATGCATGTTGCTATCCTTTCCTTTTTTGTTATTTAACCTTCCATAAAGCTGTATTTTATTTTTTTTTTTAGAATACTTGGAGTATCTTTTGAATGCAGGGAAATAAATATGTTCAGTGTACTGTTGTGTCAACGGTATAGAGATGTAGCAGTAAATAAACCCCTTTGCATTTCAGGTGGCCCTCAGAGATCAGAGGGACAATAGCATAGTCCTAACTCAGAGATCAGGGTGCTACTGGGCTTAATTTCTGATTAGAACCAGTTCAGGGCTCTAAGTTGTGTGCTGTGGCATTTATTTCAGAAATCCAGCGGGAAGGACTGGCCTCACAGGCAGAGGATTGTTAGGGCGCTGGGGACCAAACCATGCTGCTGATCCCGTCGTAACTAGGTAAGGGGCAGGTGACTGCAAGATGTCCTGCAGTACAGAAAAAATGCATTTTGTTTCTTCTGTGCATCTCTGGACAGGCTATTACTTTTCATGGTCCTTTTGTGTGTGTGTTCTCTATATGTGAGCCCATTCAGACATGAGTATCTGAGTGGAGAGATACACAGACATGAGGAACACACGGCAGAGTAAGGACTCGCTGCTAATTACAAGCAATTGCTTCTGAAATGCTGAGAAAGCACATTAAAAAAAAACCCAAACAAACAAATGACCCAGGAAGCATAATTCAATAGAAATACATTATATAAAGAGTCTTCAGTAACAAATGTAAGAACTGAAAGGATTATGTGATGCTTTGATACTATATACTGCTGAAGGGCCTTAGATGAGGCATGTGAAATTAAATTGCAAGAATAGATTTTTCTATCATAATGACTCAACTACAAAAAAAAAAAAAAAAAGAATAAAAAGCTAAGTGCCTGGTCTTGTTATGTAAGAAACAGTAACTTGACTTAGTATACTATAGGAGGAGGTGGGGTGGGGTTACAATGTTTTTTGGTCAGCGTGTGCTTTGTTTTAATGTACTTTTGCTAGCAGGATCTGTGTGTACATGCTAGCTATTTTACACAAAGCATTCAGAAAACACTGTGTAGTTAACAGAAGTGCAAGTTAGGAAGTGCCATGCTGAGGGTAGAACCGTTGTTAAAAATCATCCTGGTGCATTTTAGTTCTTCCCCTTTTCAGAAGGATGCCAATGCTACTGAGTTGCTTCCTTGAAAGTAAAGGACATACTGCTTTTGTTTTAATTTTTGTTTAGACAGCTTTTTACTTTAACTCTTGGTAGTTCTTAATCTTTTACTGATGGCAGTGGTGGGTGTTTGTGCCCTTGTCGTTTGCTACAGGTGGAAAAGGGATGGAAGTGGCAATAAAGTTGCTCATCCAGTTACTGGCAAAAACATCTTGCAGTTTGTGGCTATCAAGAGGAGAGACTGTGGGGAGTGGGCCATTCCAGGGGTAAGGGCAAAGCTCCAGAGACATCTCCCCCCGGCTGGTGAGGCCATGAGGCAATAACTGGCATGCATGTGATAGAAGAGTGCTTTTTGATGGATGGCCTGGTGTTGCAGCAGTGAGGAGAAATGCTCCTTGAACCAACTTTGCCCAGGCATCAGCTGGCATGCCTTCTGCTGTTTCTGCATTGCAAAGTGGTATTCTTGTTTAAATCTGCCCATGTCTTGCTTAATGCAGGCACAGTTGATTCCACTGCAGGTTTTGAAGGGGGTGTGTGCTTGATCTTTACACCGGATTGTAAAGTTCCTCCTGTGTCCAGAGTACGATGCAGGTGGATGTAATATACTAAGAGCTGGGAGTCACAGCAAGTGGAATCTTAGGGATTGAAAAAAATCACCTTTTCTCCTTTTTTTTCTCTCTAAGGGGATGGTGGACCCAGGGGAGAAGATCAGCGCTACCCTGAGGCGGGAATTTGAGGAGGAGGCCTTGAACTCTTTGGAGAAATCGCCTGAGGAGAAAGCAAAATTGCAGAAGCAGCTCCAGAAGCTGTTCAACCAGGAACACTTTGTGGTAAGCTCTGGGTGTCCTGTGATAACCTCTTGAGCCGTGCATGTGACTCACAGCTGCATGGAACTTGAGAAAGTGTAGCTGAAATTAAAATAAATTGTGTTGCTCTGGTTCTCGTGGTGCAGGAAACGGAAGGGACTGTTGAAAACGCTGTAAGGGCAAATGTGTCAGAGGAAAGGCAGAAAAAATCTTAGTGATTCCACCTTGTTTGTTGTGACACTGAGCTTATTTTGGTTTGTCTGGGGCCTTAGGTGTACCGAGGATATGTGGATGACCCTCGTAACACTGATAATGCCTGGATGGAAACAGAGGCTGTGAACTATCATGATGAAACAGGTGGGTATCTCCATGTGTGCTTTTAGTTGCCCTTTACTCCATATGCTGGTTTGAAACTGGGACCTGTGTTGAGCTGGGAATGGCAATGAAATTGGGGGAACATGCAAGTCAGGTGTAAAATATGGGACTAGATTCTTAGAATCATCTGTTATCTTGGACTCTCATTTTTCACCTGCAAGATACATCAGTCTAGTCAGGTGTTTCTGACTTGTTAAGTCAGAGACTTCATATAGTGACATTTCTACTGAATTTTGGGTAGTAGATACCAGCTGTGAAGTTTCACATGCTACTGGTCCTTGATTTATCAGCCCTCAGAAATAGGGGAGATACTATATCTTTGGTCTTTGTTTCTAATGCAGAATTTAAAAGCATTTCCTTGGTTGTTGTCTATGAAATCCTGGGACTCTTGTTGTAGAAACAGAGTAAAAACTTAGGAGGGAGCATTTCAGAAGCCTTTCTGCATCCCTTCTTAAGTAGTATTTTTGATTTTGGGGCCTTTAGTAAAGTTTTAATTATTCTGTTTTTTCATAAGTGCATATATGTTTCAGAGTTCAATTTTTCCTGTAGAATAATAGCTGAAAAAAGTAGCAATCAAATGTTAGGCAAACAAAAAAAATCAGGGCAGAAGAATTGGCTAAACTTAAGGTAGTGAGTGTGTGTTGTCCTGATGATTTCCAGTAACCTTTCATGCTGCTGATGGTACCCTAGGAGTGGTGACAAGGAGTTACCACCACCTCGGCCACTCAGATTTGCCTTAAAATAGTGTAGGTATGAGAAAAGTCAGTCACTGATTCTGTGCCAGAACTTAATTTCTTTTTTTCTCTGAGAAGCAGCTGAAAGTTGCTGCCTGTGAAGGAGCATTGTGGAATGGTGAACTGATTAGATGTGAGAAAAAAAGCAAGAAGAAAAGATGCAATAGCATGTCCTAACTGTTTTTTTTTTTGTGAACAGGTGAGACAATGGATAATTTGCCTCTGGAAGCAGGTGATGATGCTGGAGCAGTGAAGTGGGTTGACATCAGTGAGAAGCTTGAGCTGTATGCAAGTCATAGCTACTTCATTAAGCTTGTGACTGAGAAATGGGGAGCCCACTGGAGTGAGGATCCAGAACCTGAGTGCCATGAGTGATGTCAACGAGGAACTGACAGACATCAAGAGGAGAATATGTTTTCCAGCCTTGAAACAGATGACATTGTCATTTTCAGAGGAAATTCAGTGAAAATTCTGTGAATTTCAGCTGGAAAAAACAATGGACAGTGATAAATACAAGTTTTTTCAGAGACTTGAGATTGCTTCTTTTGATTTCTTAGCTAGTGTGAAATGAGATGAAGGAGGAGCTCTGACCTTGATTTGCTTTCTTGTCTTCATTATTTGCAGCTGTTTCATCATATCTGCAGATCTGCACAGCCTCACTGGGATTCTTGACTAGTGGTGGTTCAGAGGCTGCTCACTTTAGCTCTGTGTTTTTTGCACTGATTCCTTGTCAGAAAGGAATCCTTAAGGGATGTGAGACTTGTAGGATAACCTGGATAATGATTTAATTTAAGTGCGACATAATAAAGTGAATTTCTTTTTTGAGTCATTTCTCTTGCGTTGCAGTGATTTTCTATTTTGAGATACTGGTTTTCACATTTAATTACTCTTTAGTTTATGGTATAGATGGTATTCACATCTGAATGGGTGACAGTGCCTCTGTGTGAAAAGATAACTGTTGAAGGGTGAAGCTTGACTGATTTGGAGAGCTGGATTTTGAGGTCCCTCTTCCCACTGTTCATGGCAGTACAGCTGTGGGGGAGACTGTACTATAAACAATCATTGGAAAGAGCAGCCTTAAAGTATAAGCACAATCTTAAGCTCTGCCAGGGGAGGTTTAGGTTGGTATTAGGAAGAAAGTTTTATGGAGAGAGTAATCAGACATAGGAATGAGGCTGGTGTTGGACTAACATTAGTAGCCCTTGGTGGTTCAAGGGCGAATTAGCAAGGGGCGAGGGGACTTCCACTATTTAAGCTACCAAAATAGCATTTCTGAATCCCATATTCTTTTCATTGGAAAGGTGACATGGCTCAGGTGAAATGTGTTTTCTGGTCTTCCTTTGTAGGAATAGCATATGGGGCTTCTTCCTGAAAGCAGAGCTTGCTTGGAGTGTCTTCAGTGAAGTGCTTAAAAATAAAATCACAGAGTTAATGGGATTCAGGAATAATCTCATCCTGTCCTGATTCTTTTATGCTTAAATTGTGCCTCTCTTGAGGCCAGCAAAAGATGGGAGATGGTGAAAGACATAGTTAGCATTTTTTCTTGGAAAAAAAATGGTAGCATTAGTTGGTGCTTCTGTGGGATGAAGGAAGAATGTGTCTGCTAAGGAGAATAAGGAGGTGTTGGAGCTGTGATATCCTCTGCTCCTTGTGATGGTGGATGTGTTGCTAAGCAGTCTTGATATGCATCCATGCTCACCATGCTCATACAGAGTTTGTCAGCAGGAGTTCTGCTGTGTGGCATTGGTACTATTCCTGTTGAGCTTCAAGAGGCGGGGGAAGAAGTATCTGAAAAGTGATGATCTTTTTTCCTGTATTTTAGGAATTATGGTTTCAGGATTGGAGTATATGATCTACGCTCTATTTTCTTCTCCTTTAAATCTGAAATGAAGTTTTCACTGAACCTTTCCACTGCCTTGGTACTTTAACAAAGTTCTGACAAAAAACATGTATCTAGGTAGACGTTTTATTTGAGGCTTCTATGCAGAACGTTAAGCTGACAATACAGTAAATAAAGGAAACAAGTTCCATTTCAGTGTATGGTAAAATCCAAATTCTATAATTCTACTGAAGAGTTTTGTGAACAGCTCAGTCTTTAGGTTAGTACTACTTATTGGTTCAGAGAGGTGATAGATACATGTGAGGGCAAACACTGGTTGTTTAGCTGTGAACCAACTGGAGTAGTTAAATTTTTCTGCTGTTAATGAGTGTAGAAATCTTTTGCACTTGTGTTATTTGATAAGAATGCAGTGAATCTTACACTACCTTTGTCTTGAAAGCTGTTAATTACAGAAATAGAGAGGGTTCACATATTTCACCAGATTTAGTGCAGCACTGGGAATCTGTTCAGCCAGGCTCAGAAAAGGAGATTTTCATTTATGTCTTCTGCAACAAAGAAGAAGAAAGCATTATTAACATTTTATGACAAAAAAGCATTTTTATGCTGTTTCACGATCAATAAAGAGGTACACTAAGGTTTCAGAGGACTCATGTAGGGGAACACTATCCCTAACAAAAAACAAGTGTGGTTGCTGCTGTCACACTCAGGAGCCATTCATTTAGACTGTTCTTGATGGTGCTTTCTTGTTTCTAGTGTTAGGTCTCCTTGGTCTGTTTGTGAGCCAAGAATCCCTTCCCTTCTTGTGAAGGGGATTCTTCCAAGAGTCCTCTTCACAAATGACTGACCCTATGAATGAGCAAACAGTGACAGCAGTACATGTGTATTAAGATAAGTTCTTGCAGCTTTTTTCCACCTGTGTGTTGTGACTGGTAAATTGTCATCAGAAGAGCTGGAAAAAATTCTGAGAAGAGTGAAGCCTTTGTATGTCTGACCAGAATCAGACCTCTACTTTTAAGGGATTATTAGGGACTTGCTAGTAGGATTTTGAACACATTTATTCTGTCTGAAGGCCAAACACCTTCTGTCACATAACTCTTCTGGGATTAACCTGTGCTACCTTGTTAAACCTTGCTTAGTGACTGGCAGTATTGTCCAGCTGTCACTCAGGGCTAGATCAGAAGAAGGTAGATTGTGAAAGCATGCCTTATATTGAATGCAGTAATCTCATAAATCTCAAATTACTATCATGACAACTTCTGTTCAGCTGCTGCCTAATTCTAGAGAGATTACCAGCACAGTAGTACCAAACTTTTTACTATCCTAAAGAAGTCTCAGCGTGGATTGAGCTGAACCAAACATGTACCTATCCCACTTAGGATTTGGAAATTGTCCCTGCCTTTGCCTAAGCTTCCTGTTGCACACAGTCTGCTGGGCAAGTGTTGCAAGCGACAGATTGGGTGAAATAGACTACACTGTGATGAGAGCGTCTGTGTTTTGTATAGTAATCTAGAGGCTGATCAATCTCTACTTGGTCAGTGAAAGATCTTGGTGGCTTTTCCTTCTTGGCTTGAGATCTTTGAATGCATTTTCAATCAATATGCTTTGACCACTGATTTAAAAGTGCAAGCTCACTTAACCTTTCCTTTGGCATTGAGGGATAAAATAGAGTGCTTCTGGAGAGGCAGACCTTTTTCCTGTCTTTATGAAAAAAAAAAAATTAGAACATTGCCCCTTTTGCAGTCTTGTCATTCCTTTTCCATTTGCCTCTCAGCACAGCAGCCATGAGCTTCTGGTTACAATTTCTTTGCCTCACGTTGTGATCTGAGAACGTGCCTAGTCCTGATAGGAACATTTTGTCAGGCACATCTGCCTGTTCGTTTATGTTTACCTTCTTTAATCCCAAAGCAGTGGCACCATTCCTTCAAAGCAATGAGTTTGTCTTGGTCTCCATCGCACTCCTGGAAGAAACGGGTTATGCAGTGTTCCATGGGAACAAGGGAGGCTCTCAAAGGCGCAAGCTCCGAGTGTGTTAGTAATCTGAAAGAAAGAGCAGGTGTGTAGAGCTGTATTTCATTAACAAATCATCAGGATTATCAAAGATGCTCTAAGCTGCTAGAAGATGTCACCAGTGGCTTTATCAGAGACATCCCAGTGGATTCTGTTGTGGTGCTTCTGCAGTGAATCTGTCCCAGGTCATTATGATGATATATAATACCCACTAATCGTACAATGTTTTAGTTGCTATTTGTTTGTTAAGTTTTGTTTTATCGAACAATTATTACTTGTGTAGTAATTACTAGTATTACAAGTAGCGACTTGCTCAAAACTCATCAGTTACAGAGTTTTGCTCTTAATCCTTACAAGATCAAACTTGCAAAGGTGCTTAGCTATGTTCTAAGGCAGTGGGTGTGATTGTTGTGAAGTATTGAGGGCCTAGAGCTTTGAAATATGGATCCCATCCTGAGTGATATGACCAAAAGCCTGAAACCTGGGTCGTGTTCTCAGAAGCTGTGAGCTTCCTCTGAACTGTGACACTGGTGCTGCCTTACGTATCTGCTCCTTAAACTGTGGGATTAGTTGAGAACTGGGAGTACCTCACTAGTGAATTAGTACTGACAGGACTCTGTACTTAGCCTGTTGCTCTTGGCTTCAGGATTTCTTCCTGGTTCAGGGCATTAGTAGCTATTAAGACACTGTAGAACTTATAGTGTAATACAGGATTATGCAAGGCAAGAGGATAGCAAGTTCTGACCTAAGACATAACTGTAGGAAAACAATGAGAGAAGAAGTTCTGTGTTAGAAAGAGGAGGATGCTGTCTTCTAACATCTGAGGGACTGGTTCTATATGTACAAAATCCTTTGAGTGGTTTAGAGAATTAAAACAGGCCAAGTTTAAACAGCAAATCAGAATTGAGCCCACAAAGACTTGTTGGGTTTTTTACCTGTCAACAGGGTGCTGATCAAGCTGATGAAACTGCCAGTGCACAGGATACACATACATGTGATAATTTTTCTCGAAGTCATGCAGGAGCAGCTCAACTGTGTGGTCACCAGCCACAAGGCGCTTGTCATTCTGGTAGATTTTTTTGACCTGAACACAATGCAGAAATTGTTATTTTTTCTTTAAGGATGAAGATCTGCCCTGAAGAGAACTATCCAGCAAGGAGGTGTTTCAGAGAAATGAAACTTGATAAAATACCACAGGGGAAATGGGTTTTAGTGTTTGTGACTATACACAGCATGAAAAGCCTGCTTCAGGTAGACCAGGTGATTTTTGTTGCGCTCCCTGTCACCTTTGGTAGTAACCAGAAAGGAAGTGAAATTCCTGTGGCTGAACTGTCAGACTCAGCTAATGGGGGCAGTAGCTTTAGGCTGGTAGGAGATTAGGCCAGTTTTATCACATATTCTGTCCTGTGGCAAGCAACTCAGGTTTAGGTGTGAAATAGTATCTGAAATCACCTAATTCATACCGCTTAGTATGAGATATTCTGGGCATGTCCCTCTTGGTAAGTGTGTAAGTAGTCTTTGATGTTGCTCAAGCATATTTTGCATAAACATGATGTGACCTACTACCTGTACTTCCTACTTCAGAGTTAGAGCAGCCCAGGTCTTGGTTTAACTTAAATAATGGCTTTTTAGGTAGTTATGGCATCTATATCTTCAAAAACAAACTACTGTCACTGTTTCCCTTGACATAAATTCTTCCCTGAAAAAATGTAGGCGCAATGGCAATAGATGCTCACTCCAGTGTAAGGCAATGTAGTGTGATGTTGCAGGTCTACTGCATAAGTAGACCATCCATCTTATGACTGCTTAGTTTCCTCAAGTCCTTTGGAAAATGGCATTGACTGCGTGAATTGGGTTAACCTTATCCACGTATTAGTTGATCTTCCCAAGAGGTTTGTCACAAAGCTGCTCTGAACAGAAGCTGTTTCGTGTCTTCTCAAGCAAATGATATTTATCTAAGTGTGCCCTAATTCTGACTTGTCTGACTCTTGTCTGGAGACACTGACTTCAAAGTAATACACTTGGCTTGCATTTGTTTGGGCAAGAGGGACATTTATAGCAGAAATGTGTCTCAGCTTAAATGAGCGTGAGGGGACATGCAAGTGTATTTTGCAACTTGTGAATCTAATTGAGTCCAAATTACCTTAACCAGAACGGGTATATACGCTCATAGGAAATGGGAGAACTCTTGAGATGTGAATCACTTTTTTTCACATGGTTAGTCCCGTTCTAACAATGTAACTTCATGATCTTATTGGAAAAGGATTGCTGACCTTATTCCTCTGCTTTTCGGTTAGAATTCCAGAAGTGTTCAGATCACGTTCATAGTATTGCATAAGGATGTTTTTGAGCCAGTCTCGCATCCGGAGGGGAAACTGATCCACTTCATAATCAGTACAGGGGGGGATGTCTGTGCCAAAGAGGAAAGCTTTTGTTAACAGGTGATCTGTTAGGTCCCCATTTGAGCATTTCTGAACCCAGTTAGATTTGATTCTCACTATCAAACTTCCAGTTAAAATTGATGGAGCTGTTAACACATTAAATTGGGAATGCAACTATTGAGTTCAAATATAAATATACGATTCTTTGGTGCACATGCTTAACCAGTTGTGCAAGTCATAACCTTTATATATCTGTGCAGTTTCTGAGCATTAGTTGTGCAGTAAAACTGTTATCAGTCAGTTGCATGAAAGCAGAGTTTTTGAAAGCAAAGGAATATGCTGGCTGGAAGTGTACTTTCCTCCTACCATATGCAGCAGTTGATTAGCTTGGAAATCAGTTCTGACTTTTAGATCTGACTCCTGCATTTGACATCTAAATATTTTTTTTTAAGTTTGTTTGTTTGGTTTTTGTCAGGGGTGTCTGGACTGGACATTTTCATTTCTTAACTCTGTAAATACTGTTTTTCTGGTCAAGTTATTAAAAAAATATTCAGAGGCTATACTAGTGGGAACATATATGACAGTGCAGGGGGAAGATCAGGTTGACAACAAATTGGTGTAAACACAGGAGAGATGTCTTTAAGTTTCGGATGCTTAATACTTAATGTCCTCAAGTGTAGGAAATGTGAGTTTTTAGACATGTTTTGTGTTTGAATGTCTTAATTTGCACATAATTGATGCACTAGTGGCAGAGCACAGGAAGAAAGGTAATTTAGGGCTGGCTGATGGTTTAAATTACTGGCTCTTTATACCTAGGTGAACAACAGAAATGCATAGAAAAACAAGCCTTACATTTGCAGGAGCCCATATAGTCTAAGTGCAGCTGGCGTCCCATTTTTGTGCCTTCCAGTCGACATTTGGTGCCAAAGAGTTGACATGTGCCATCATAAGTCTTGTTGTCCGTACCACAAACCTAGAGGACAAGTGAAAAGCGAAACCACCCCCACCACCACTGTGTTGAGAAAAATTATTGCCCTCGTGTGGGCGTGTGTAATAAAAGTATCACTGACATATGGTGTGGCAGTTGTGAATACCCACAGGGAGTACATGTGATCAGAAGTATTGAAAATTGTAGTTGTTGGATGCCTACAGAAGGATTAGTACTCTGTACTTACACGTGCAGTTCTGAAACACTTGCATTTATTTTTTTGTGCATTAGTAATACAGTTTGAGATGCCACGGGATTATTTCACTCAATATGTGTGAGTACTCGGCTTGTGCTCTAAAACATCAAACAGATAAATAGAACTTTTAGTGACAGGGAAAAGCTACAATCCCTGAGAGACCAAGTGAAGCAAATCAGTTACTGTGTAGTTACACGTGGTCATACTACCCTCAAGCCAAAGCCAGTGAGTTTGGGTACTTTATACTGACTTTTGTAATTATTGAAATCACTCAAATTGAGTCGCATGCTTCTTAGGATAGAATTATTCTAAATAATAGCAGGGGGAATGTGTTGTAAACACTTTAGTTGGTTTTCCCCAGTGCTGTGTGCTATATGAAATACTTACATGCTCATAGTCTTTGGTGGAAGGGCAAGCAGCAGGATCCTGGCAAATACAGTGGGGGTTCCCGTGTTTGTCCTCATGGCAGACTTTACCTCTTTTGCAGTGGAAGTTCCGACATGGGTCTAGCAATCATAGCAAGAAGGAGCAACTGTTAGAGGTGATGGGATGAAGCCAAGTGCTTGTCAGATACTACTGAAGCAAAATACAGTCCAATATTCACCAAGGAGTCTAGTGCATTTATGTTAGAATGAAGCTGCATCTTGTGTTGAATAAATCCAGTCAAACTTTAAATGAGGATTTTGGTGAGAATTCTAGCACTCCCAAGTTTGAATTGTATGGGGAAATAATTTTCTCAGAAAAATCTATTTCTTCTCTAAGGACTGACATTCACTTCCAGCTTCCTTATGAAACATATCCCATCTGTCTTTGCTGAATCAAGCACTGGTATTTGTCCCACTCCTAGATGAATTCAAACAACTGTTCTGAAACTGAAAGCTTTCAATGCAAGGTAACTCTCATCTCTGTATGACTGGCCCAAAAATTTATGCATTGTCTACAAATGTTTTTCACAAACAAATGACTAAATCCAGGGGCGTATGGAAGGGGAATACTCTGGGAACATGACCACAATGCAGGATTATGCACAAACACAGTTCAGTCATGTGAAACTGTGTGCTGCAAAAGGCAGAAAAGAAATGCAGGCCAGCAGATTCCCCAGCTGCAGAGAGTTAGGAGTTACAGGATGGCTTTGCTTGGGGCTTACCCAGGAGAGCCTTCTCAGTCCTGTTGCTGACACTTTCCATCTCACCGTAGGAACTGCCCAGAATCTTAACCTGTACAGTCACAGAGGCATAAACAGAAGCTGTGGTAAATCTTGGGAAGAAAAAGAATACTTGGACAAAATTCTTCCAGATTCAAATATAGAGCTGACTGAGGCACACTTTGCCCTGCTTGCAGCAGAGAGAGGTTGCTGTGCAAAATGTGTGAGAAGAGCATAAAGCCTCTGGTGGTATTAACGTGCTCTTGTTATTTGGGGAAATAAATAAAGTAGGAGGTGGAGAGGGAGAAACAGAAACTCAGTAAGGCCTGAGTTTCTCATAATTATTCTGTGGAGTCTAGCCCTGCCTTCCAAGCTGTTCGCTTCTGTATAGTAGTATTTAAAATCTCTGCAAGAGAGGAGTGAACAGGCTGTCCTAGTAAGCTGAGACTGGGTTTCAGGTTTTGTATCTATATATCCGTATTTATTTGCATGTTTCATTACACAGCCCCTCAGGGCTGGAACTCTTACATGAATTGTGTTCACCTCCTTTCTGGAACAATTCACCTAAATGCTCTATGCAGTGGCACAGGATGAACCAGATGAATAGTGAATAAAGGGGGAGTTTAGACTTCTGCATATTAACAAGTTATTGCACCTGCTTTTCTCAAAAATATAATTTGAACCATCAGGAATTTCAATTTGGGACTGGTCTCTCTCCCCCTTTTTATAGTATTTCAATTTTATTTTAAAGATAAATTACCTTATCTTCACTTTCCATTGAATTCACGATCTGAACAGAGCTACTAACTTTCAGTTGTTTCTTGCTGTCAGGATTAGGTGGCTCATTATTGTAATCATCTGATGCAGAGTGAATAAACTCTTTAATCTTGACGTTTTGATAATCCTCAGTCTCTCTATGAACTGCAGCGTCATCTTCAGTGGTTCCTTCCCCTTCATGCTCAGTACTGGTGCTCTCCTGGTCATTACTCTGGATTCTCTCCTCTTCCTCATAGGCTGCTTCTTTCCACCTATTGCTGAGATATTCCTCACGATCATTATCACCACTGTCGTGGCCCTCGTCATCATTACTGTCCTCTGTATCTTGTATTTTCACCACTGTGTCATGATCACTCTGATAGTTTACTTGAATATTGTCTTTTCCCTCCTGGCTTTCCTGTTTGTCATCTTGTTCTTCATTATGGTTTTTTTGAGAGAGGGGGATTACTCCTTTGTAGGGCTTCTTTTGACTATTCTCCCTCAGTTCTTCCTCTAGGTCAAATTTCTCCCCATGTCTCTTGGTTATCCGGATTGGTTGGCTGGAATCTCTCAGGACTTCATCCGATTGCATCCTGTTTCCATTTTGCTGTCGTTTGTGTCGGTCACCCTGCTTTCTCTGGTGGCCTTTGTGCTTCATATCTCTGTAATCAGTTTCTTCACCCCACTCCTCGTCCTCTTCTCCTTCCATGCTTTCTTCTTCATCGCTTTCACTGTTTTTTTCAGCCAGGCCAACTGTGTTTTTGTTGTATTTCCACATGTTGTGCTCACGATCAAGACTGAGGGCACCCACTGGATGTCCTGCCTTGCCTGGAAGGTGTCTGTTGGCTGCGTTGCCGTGTTTCTCATGCCTCCTGAGCTGGTAATGCTCAGAGCTGGTCTGTTCTCTGCTGCTGCTCCCAGAGTCACTGTCCTGGTTATCAGAAGCCAAACCCAGTTTATTGTGCAGTGCAAGGAAATTGATGCTTTTTAGGGTATTTTTGCCTTGATGCTCGCTACCAGTTCTTCCATGTTTCCTGATGGTCTGGGGCTCATCCCTGTGCTCGGTGCCTGGTGCTGATACCACTGGTTTTAAGTTTCTGTAACTGGGCAGCAAATCACCCTTGTCTACATATCCTGGGCTCTCTTCCTTTGAGGCTTCAGGATAGAAATCTTCACTCTTGAAAAACAAAAAAAAAAAAAGAGAGAGAGAAAAAAAGTTAACAACTAGATTCATAAATCTTGGGATTTATTTGAAGTTAATAAAGTGTTATTTTTGCCTTGTATTGCAAAGCGTGACAATGCCTTTATTTGTTTTCTTTGTATATGTTCCTCTTACTCTAGCCCAGTGCACTAAATGAGTATGTTGTCTTATGAAATCTCAAAATGTTTCATTAGTAATTTAGTGTCATAACTCCAGGCACTTGTAGGCTGCAGTAATTATGACTTACCTCAGTGAGAGAATTATCATTTACCTCCTGGGAGAAGAGGAGCATGGGAAGAGAGAGTACCTTCCACAAGGTGTCATGATAGTAATTCCTGAGGAGAGCACTGCATCTTAACTATTTCATACTCCATGTATTTGTCTACTCTGAGTCTTATACATCATTGCTTCCTAGCTGAATTCATCAGGAATTATTGTATTTGCTGACAATGACTGTGTCATAAGCTCACTAGCAGGAGTCATAGGTGTTTCAGTGGCTTTTTTTTTTTTTTTTTTATGCTGTCAAGCCAATAGCAAAATTAGTACCTTCAGTGGAAAAGGTTCAAATGCTGGAGCAGAAAACAGGTAATAAAATGACTTGATGTCTTACTGCAGCAATTACCTTTCTGCTGCTGGGTAAGTCCAGGCACCTCCAGTAGCAGCAATATCTAAAGTATTTCTGAACAATACCTATTGATGTTCAGTGTTGCTTATTGCTTACAGCAATATAGCACCTGTTGCTGATTTTTCTAAAGCTTTTGGGGGTTTATTTACAAAGATGAGTCCTTCTTGGCACCCAGGTTGCTGGAATAGTGTTTCCTTTAGTTTGGGCAGTCTCATCACTGCTTGGAAACAAACACTCCACTAACACTTAGACAAATTTTTTTTAAAAGGTAGTATTAGAAATACTAATTTGGCTCTTGTCAGATCAGCTATATCCTATTTTCTAATGTCAAAGTGGTATCTAAATGTTTTACATCTTTGTCTTTTGCCAGGTGCACTTGCTGATGCAGGAAAAGTACTGGGCAATATATTCACTATGTCAGTTCCAGCTCTAACTTTTTCAGAGAGAGCTTGCACTTTTTCTCAAATCCAACAGAAATTCATTGTAGAGCTTTTCCAAATTGAATGCACTCTTCTAGAAGCCCTTCTAAAAAGTGATCTATGTGTAACAAAGCATCTCAAGATGATACTAAAACTTTTGAAAATTAAAGTTTGAGAACAGTGGGGTTTACATGTGATTTTGGAAACTGCTGTGTACAAAATTTAAATGTTGCTAAGTTTTAGCAAAAAGCAATTTTCTGTGAAGGGCTACCCATTCTATAGATTTAGAATATACAAGGCAAATCAATCGTTAATATTGTCTATTGTGGGTGTCTGTATTTCAAGCAGAAGTTCAGGAAAGATTTGGCTCATGTCTTGACAGGAAACCTCGCTGTGCACCACAGCCTTAGTGCAGAGATGTGCCTGGATGTGGCTTTCAGATGCTGCTTTTTATTATACTTTTGTCCCCTGGATTTAATCAACTCTTAGAACCCGGTTGCTTGTGAAGGTAGTTGGGCAAATTTCAGTCACTGTAGCTGTGATTAACTAATGTTAGAGGACAACTGGCCTTTGCTAGATGTTGCATGTACTTGGAGCTGATGATTCACTGGCTATTGCAATGTTTTATTTTGATGCAAGTGTCTTCTGTGAGTTGTTGTGGGAGACAGCTGTAGGCTACAAACTAGTTCTTATACCATAGTTTCTTCTGCTCGATACTTCTTTAGGAAAAGTTAATTTTTTTGGTTTTCATAATTCAGAACACAATCTGGATTGATACAAAATGCAATCTGGAAAGCTGTACTGAGCAGGATATAATTTATAATTTAAGAAAAAAAAAAAAGGTTAGCAGCAGAGTTGGGATTTTGGATTTCTTGCTACAGACCACACTCTGAATTTGGAAGTTCCAAAACACTGAGTGGCTTGGAGCCCAGGCCCTTTGTGGCTGAACCACAAAGGCTCACCAGAACGGTGCAGTAAAAAGGAATTTTAATTTGGGCCAGCCACGAATGCAAAATTGTGGGCTCTGTCATTAGTGTACATATGCGGCATAGGGAGGGCTGCTGAAATCATCTGTCTCATTACCATCAGGGCTGTGAATGTGGCTTGTTAGCCACGGGGTACTTTGCCAGGATGAGCTGTACCCAATGCTCTGCACTGTGAATAATGAAGCATATGGTGGCTAAAATTCTTACGTGTTTGGCACTGCATATGATCACTTGGTGTGATAAATTGGGAATTGGCATCCTCCTTGTGTACTGGAGCTGTGAAAACCACAATTTCAACTGCCAGTGGAGCTTATTGCTTTTATAAATACGGGTAATGATTATATGTGGGGATTCATTTAAGGTAATTTATTTCAAATAAGGCAAACTTCCATTTTGAGCTTCACATTTTGTCCTGTTCTGTTTATAATTGTTTGATATGCAAGGCATGACATGTTTGGTACTAATTCTTGGGGTGAGGAGGCCTACAATTTTTTAACCTAAATGAATTTGCCAAACACTACATATGTGCTAATGTGTTTTTTATATTTGAGATGAATAATGTAAGCTAGCTCCTAATGTTTAAAGAACAAGAAGAGTACCTTTTCTGGAGTTTTCTGTCCATGAGTTTTGAGCTTGTGGTGTACGGGATGGGTCTAAAATAGACAAATATATTAATATTAATAAAAATATTGCATAGGTCTATGGCACAAAACACAGTATTCACAGAATGGGAAATTAAGTGCCCATAATAGCATAATGAGAACTTACTGGAATAGCAAAAGCTGATCCTACAAGACAAATTAAGAGAGCCACAGCCTTCATGCCTTTCAGATCTTGTAGAGGACAATAATTAACAGTACAGTGGTAGGGTTTAGAGGTTTCCTTTCTGCAAGCAACATGAAATGAAAAAAAGTTAGGATTTGGGTATAATGGTCTAGAAATGACTGATGGAAGCAATGTAGTCTCCTCTAAACTCAGGTGTTAGACCACCTTAACTAGAGGACACTTTGGTCTTGGTTCTTTTACAGGACTGAAGCTGTAGCTGTGTTCACAAACTCTGGTGGCGTTACTGAAAGGCAGAGTTGTGAGTGTACATAGGTTCAGCCCTGTCAATATTTATTCACTCCCCTGAGATACTACTTTGTGAAATACATCTCTTTTTCTGTAATTCCGAGACTGCCTGTGTGTGGCATCTCCGTGGCTAAGGTGTCTCCCGGCTGCTCCCCTCTGTGTCTGCAGTAGGAAGAATTAACTGGTATTTTTTTATTTCTTTTACATTTATACAGAAATCAGAGGAATGTTTACTTCTGTTTCTGCTCTCATTCTAGTGTCTGTTCTTACTTGGAAATTGTCATCTGAAGTGTACACTTTGGAAGATCCCTGTGTTATACATTATTTAATGTCAATATCTTCTAGTTAATGAAGACCAAAATACTCATTAATGGGGCATATCTAGTATTTTTCTTGCAGTAAGCTCATTTAATCTCCAAATTATCTCTTAACTAATTATCTATTTTCTCTTTGGCATTCACAGTTAGTTGTTTAGGAAGTTTTCAGAGGGAAAGGCAGAATACAACAGAAGCCATTAATGAGCATATGCAAAATGCCTCACTGGGCTGTGTATGGGCAGTCACTTCAGATCAAGAACAGTGTAGTTAGGCTGAGGGTTATGCAGGCAACTTGCCAGAAACATAAGGAAATAATCAGATTTCATGCATAGCCCTAAAAACTGCATACTGTGCTTTTTGAAGGCCTGGCAAGTGACTAAGGAAAGAAGTATCTGAGTGTCAGGTAGGTTTGATTCCTATTTCTTTCTGTTCCTGGTCAGCAACACATCTCTGAGCATGTCGCTTAGCTAAATTTCTTTTTCTAAAATTCTCATTTGTCATATTTGTTTTGGTAAACTAATTTGAGAGCTATAAATGAAAAGCTCTTGCATGTTGAATTTTATTTATAACCACAGTTTTCTAACTTGGTTTGTGCCACTGTCTGTAAAAGTTGCCTTTACTACCTTTGTCCAAATAATGGAAAAGTAGTTGGAATAAATCTGAGTTGAGGTGGCAGGACAGGGCTTTTGCATTTCTTCCTCTTAGTAACAAGCCCACAGTGGGGGGAAAGGAAACTCATCAGTCCTGAACTATTAGGGAAGCCTGACCACACTGAACCGAGTGGGATGATAGCCTGGTTGAGCACCTTTTTTTTTTTTTCTAGTCACAATAGTCCAAATGAGTTGCAAGGATTTATAACACATCCTTCAGTAGGATAACCTGTTCCAAACGTTAAGTAGCATTGCCAGTGTTAATTCATGGGGGTTTGCCTCTTTGAATATGGAAGCAATATCAGTTCCTATGCAATAAGTGTCCCCTCCCATTGTTTTCAGAGCAATGAGTTTTGGGGTTTAGATGGTACCTAGTGGTGGACCTGACTGAAAAAAAACCCGCAAAGAGCTCTTCCTCCAAGCCCTACAGCCCAAGGTTGCAGCTCATGGCAATCAGTGGATGGCAATGGGATTTTTATACTTGCTCACTTAGTCCTGCAGTGCTGGAAAGGAGAAGTATTTTTTGCTAAGGTGATAGAATAGCCAGCTTGAGCAGGTGCAGAAATGGAAAAGCTCTTGTAGGTGGTATGTAATATCTGGCAATTAAGGTGATGGTGATGAAAGGAATTGAACAGTGGCTAATTGTCATATGATCAAGGGGGCCACATTGTGAATTTTTTTTTTTTTTTTTTGGTTTACACTGAAATCTAAGTGGGAAGACACTTAATTCTTGCTTTAACTTTCAATTTTTTCCTAGAGAATGTCTAAAAACAAGCTTTTATAATGTATGAGTTTAATAGAACTGTCAGTAAAGAACAATTACATAAGAAGCTATTTTTAAAAGCAAGGAGACATCTCCCTGGAGAAATTAAGTCATTATTCAGAGAAGTCGTTTTGCAGAAGAATCTGTAGGAAAACTTAGCCAAAAGGTGAATATGAAATTTCTTGTGTATGATGGGGTTTTTTGTCCAAGAAATGAGGAATTTAACAATACTTCAGCTTTCAGGTATTGAATAAGCAATGCTAACTAGGTGAGCTGTGTTTGCATGGCAAGGTTTTGGTAGCAGTGGCTCCAGGGATGTCCTCTCTGAGAAGCCCCCATGTCAAGCAGCATTCCTAGACAAGACACTCTGCTGGCCAAGGCTGGGCCCATCAGCGACAGTGGTTGCACCTCTGTGGTAATGTATTTAACAGCAGGGGGGAAAAAACACAAGGCAACTTTAGCCGGAGAGAGGACTGGGAATACGTGAGAGAAACAGCCCTGCAGACACCAAGGTCAGGGAAGAAGGAAGGGGAGGAGGTGCTCCAGGCACCAGAGCAGAGATTCCTTGTGTTGAAGACCACAGTGAGGCATCTGTGCCCCTGCAGCCCATGGAGGTCCATGGGAGAGCAGAGATCCACCTGCAGCCCGTGGAGGACCCACGCTGGAGCAGGTGGATGCTCAAAGGAGGCTGTTACCCTGCTGGAGCAGGCTCCTGGTAGGACCTGTGGAAGGAGGAGCCCACACTGGAGCAGATTTTCTGGCAGGACTTGTGCCCTCATGGAAGGGACCCACATTCATAGGGAATTGCAGCCCGTGGGACAGACTCATGTTGGACCAGTTCATGGTGGACTGTATCTTGTGGGAGGGACCCCACACTTGAACAGGGGAAGAATGTGAGGACTCCTTCCCCTGAGCAGGGAGAAGCAGCAGAGACAACGTGTAATGAACTGACTAGAACTCCCATTGCCTGTCTCCCTGTGCCGCTGGGGAATTAGAAATAAAGTTAAGCCCACGAAGGAGGGGGGGTGAGGGGAATGTCTTTTAGGATTTGGGTTTATTTCTTGCAGATTTGATTGGTAATAAATTGAATTAATGTCCTCAACTTAATTTTGCCTGACTGTAATTGGTGAAAGATTTCTCCCTGTCCTTATCTTGACCTGTGAGGCTTTCTTTATATTTTCTCTCTTCTGTCCAGCTGAGGAAGGGTGTGATAGAGCAGCTTTGGTGGACAGCTGGTTTTGTTTCTGATTCCTCATTGTTGTCAGCCACTGAAAGAGCAAACCTCATGTGACTGTATCGTAGTAGGTTCTCTTGCTTTTTGAAGGGCTACTCAGAAGTGATTAACTTGCAGAGGCTGTGGCTGGAGATGACAAATGCCTCATGTTTAACAAAAGAAATCATGAAGACTGACCTACTTCCAGCTCTAGCCATGGCAGAAAACCCTGCCTAGGCTGTTGTGCTTAGATCTGACTCTAGAATATGAAGTTTCCCAATCTGCTGCCATCACTGATGAGCATGAATGTTGTCCAGCATTAGAAGAGGCATCTGGAGTGCAATGGTTCGACTTCGGAATTCAGCTTCTGACTGTGTAGAATGAGTATGAATGTTCATTTCATGAGGCTGAGCTTTTGTAAAACCTTGAGTGAGATGAAATATTTTAAGACACTATGATTTTCATAATTATTAAAATGATAGAGGAGTTTCAAAATTGAGCTTTCATTCTCATATCCCCAAAGTATAATTGAGAAAGCGTGTAATGTGATTTTTTTTGAAATCACCACACTGAAACTTTTTTGGACTGCAATAGAATTGAATGTCCTATTATTGTAAAAAGTCTCAGCTTGGTCCTACGTCAGGCTTGTTAGCAAGAAATGCTGTTGCCCACATCCTCACTGATAAATGCTGTTACAGTCTTAGTATCTGGGTGTTGATCACAGCATTAACTGTCTGAGTGGATGGAGTTTTGTGTACAAGTATCTGTGTACAAGGGGATAAGCATCAGTGGGGAGAGGGAAAATTCTCTGTGCGATGTCTGTTCTTTCTATGACAAAAATGTACATGTGATACTCTTAAATTGCAACTGGTACAGCACATGCCTATGTTTATGTCTGTTTCAAAAGCCCTCGTGACAGCGTGTGTGCGTACCTCTTACATACATGTATAAGCCGTTTCACTTGTGTACATATATAAAATTAAAAGGCAGAGTTTTAGGCAGAGTTTTTTACTCTGGTGTGAGTAAAAGAAGCAATTGTAATTAGAAAATAAATACCAGAGCATTAAATATTCTACTCATTCTGTACCAGTTAATGGCTGCTAATGAGCATTGATCCCTCTGATGCTACCAGTTTTACAGCTGCAAAAGCCATTAGGCATAAGTCCTTGATGGCTGAATGCAAAAAAAACCAAACCCAAACCAACAGTTTTTCAGACATGTTAGAACAATTTTTAGATAAACCGTTCACATTAACTTGATGTTTAACGTCTTACAATTCCCTTCTACTATTTGGTTTTATTACTTGTTGTTTATTACTTGTTGAGGTCTGGGGTTTTAGAGTTTTGTTTGGTTTTGGTGGTTTTTTTCAGAGCTCTGTGTAGTTTAAGACCAGATCACATCAAAATGAGCTACTTTGATTTAATTTGAGAAGGGTCAAAATGAGAATTAACTTTGTAGCCAGAAGTGTCACTCTGTCGGTGGGTTTGGCATTTCCCAGAATCTGCATTTCTTTCATGGGCTACATTTGCTACATGTTTTCATTAGATCTACCAACACATTTTTGAAAGGTTCCTTCAGGACCAGCCACAGTTTCTCTCTCTCCACTCCAAAATGGGAAAAGAAGGTGAAATCTATTTTTTTGCCTTGTCTATTGTTCCTAAATGTTTTTTTTTTTTTCAGGAGATTGTGACAAGTGTTGGGAAATCAGGTTACACCACGGCTTTCAGCTGGAAGACTGTATGCTTCTGAAAGAGGTATGAATTTTGCCTGACTCTTGGTGGCCACCATATAATGCTTTATTGCTTTGCAGGGTCACTGGAAAAATAATTGTTCCAGCAGTAAGATAAAGGTCTTCCTCAACACAATAACTATACAGTGTTTTCTTTTCTACAAAGAACATCTATCTCTGTTCTAGACAGTCTGAAAAGAGTTATCCTTAAAACAGATGATACTGTACAAAGCTCCAGCTATTTCCATGAGAAAAGTGGGGGAAAAATTGCAGAGGGTTAGATATAAGGCATTCTAAGGCTTTAACTAAAAATAAAGAAGAAACAGTACCATAGCAGTAGAAGAGGTGCTCCTTCTTGCCTAGCCACTGATGAACTGGAAATCCTTGAGCCTTGCAAAACGTTGCTGCTTTTCCTGAGAAGTGTTTTGGTGTGTGAAAGGTCAGCAAGTGTGCTGTGCTGTAAGCTCCAAGGAAGGAGGATGATACTCTCTGGGTCTTGGTGAAACAAGGAATCCTAGGCTTCCATGGGATGAGGCGAGGTGGGGAGGGGGGGTTAATGGGCTGGTATAATTCTGCTGAATTAATTGAATCAGAGAGACCATTCAGTGTTCACAGGCTCTGGGCCAGTGGAGCTCGGCCATTGTGTGGGAAGGACACATTTAGTCTTTAGTGGGGAGGGGAGCCTAGCGGAGCGGGTGTGACACTTTCTGCCACATCAGCTGGCCCCAGAAGAGCTGAACTAAGGGATCATCAGGGGCAGTCACACTGTGGGTCTGGGGGACAGTAAAGTACAGGGGGTGCCAGTCCCTGTTGAACTTCTCAGTGTTGTTTCAGAATGCTGTACATGATGCGTGTAAGCCTGTAAAAAGGAAGAATCCTTAAATTAAAAATGTAAAACCCGGCATCGGTCGGGGAATCTTGCATAACTCTTAGGATTTCGCTGTTTTGAAGCTGTTGCCATGGCTGTGCTGCCTGTCTGCCATAGCAACGGTACAGAGGAAGCTGGTGAAAAGTGTGAAAACCTCTACCAGTGGTGCCTGCCTGCAGCAGAGGCTTCTCGTTTTGCAAAGATTATTAATAGAGTTCAATCTTTCCTCTTGTTTTCTCATTCCATTATTCCATAAAATGCTCCACTTGAACTGGAATACTTTCCAGGAGATTGTCAGATCAGAAATAACAAAGCAGATGCACCAGTGGAAGAAAAGAAGCCCTTCTAGTGCTGTATGGAGTAAAGTCAGCAGGTCTGGCCTCAAATTTCCCATTCTGCCAATATCATGGCTTGCTAAAGAGGACACTTTCCATATTATGTTGACACAATTAGAAGAGAGGTTGAAGTAAAGGGAAATAAAGCATGTGATTGGTAAGAACTGTAATGCAAATGCTGGAAATTCAATCACTTTGGATAAAGTTTTATCATGTGGTTTTGTAAAATTACAGTTTGACTGGCTTCTGCTCTGTTCATCCAAAAATGTAATAGACACTGGGAAGGCGATTAGACAAGATACAATGAGAAATGTACAAAAATTAACCATGTTTTATGTGGGCAACTGTGAAGTTTATAGTTAATTAAAAGGAAAAAAAAAAAAAAAAAAAAAAAAGAGGCTGAAATTACAGCTGAGCTCTCTCTCTGTAGACCAAGCAGAAAAAAACCTTTGACAAAACCCCATGAGAAATTCTTTAAATCCCTTCCTCTTTTATCTCTGCTTCTTTGCCTGGAAACTAATTCATGCCTATTGGAGTTGAAATTCTGCTGGTCTGTCAGCCAGTCAGTGTCTGAAAGGAGTGGGGATATTTCAGAACTTCACGTTTGTTTTTTCTTTTGTTGTGCATGCAGAAAAGATGATTGGTTTTATCTATTCAAAACTTTGTTGTGTGCTGTGTTGTACTATCAGATTATCTTTATTGGGGAATCAAAGATAAGTGGTTTTCTTGTGATTTTTAAATATTCCAGATATTGATGGACTCTCAGCTAATAGAAGTTATCCATGTGGCTCCCAGAAATTAGGACAAATACACCAACGTTAATCTCATGCTAGCTAAGTATCTACTCTTTTTCTCATAAGATTTTCAGTTAATGGCTATTAACATTGCCTTGAAATTGTTAATTCAAAAAGCGTCAGACTCTGAAGAACTGTGCAGAAACTTGAAGCTGAAATTTGTGGGAGCTTGAAGGTTATTATTGGAAAACTGTGATTTGTAGGCTTTGCCTGTTTATGTGTTTAAACAGCTTTCTTGGGACTTACAGGGTCATGGGGAGGAAATGTTTTCTTTTTGAGGATGCTGAAAGATTATATCTGGTTTATCAAAGCTGTTAAATATTTGCAAAATGCTTCCTTAAATCACATTTTCTGGTTTTGTGCTTGATTACAAAGGGCTTTGGCTGAGAAAAGAACTCTGGTTGTTTTCTGAGTGTCATCAGGAGGCCTGAGCTTGTCTAGGAGCCATCAGTACCAGTACTACAGTCCTTAGCCAGTCCCACTGTGTCAGGAAGGGTGGTTTTTGGAAACCCTTTCATTGATGGATTAGTAGTTCTCACACCAGTAAGAGGTGCTGTACCATCCTGGTAAAGTGTGGAAGCCAAGTAGTTGCTGTGCTGGAAAGCTTCAACCTAGAAATTATTGTTGTGACTCATTAGAGGATTTCATTTGGAGACAGGATAATTGTATCCTGTCCCCAGCTCTCTTTTACTTGGGAGGAAGGACTTGAGCATGAGCGTGTTTTACAGCTAGGTGACCTTTCAGTGAAGTATATAGCTGAAGTATATAGTATATAGCTATAGTATATATAGTATATGCATCAGTTCTGGTTCAACAATAGAAGAGCATGAATTTATTTAATATCAGTATTATCCCAGAGTTCCTGATATCCTGGCTTGATCTTTGCTTTGGTTTCCATTTGTATTTCAGTGCTGTGCTTGTAGCCTGCGTTCTGGATCCGAAAATGTGGGACACATCTCAGCAACCACGTCAGTGGAGAGACACTTTCTCATTTCTGTAGGCTTTGGACTGAAGCCTGATTTAATTAGTTAAGACCAGAAATTTCCCAAATTGCCTGATCCGTGCATGGCCCTTAGACAGCAGTGAACATGTAGCCTCCACCAACATGTGCTTGAGAAGCACTGACGGATCACTGCAGCTGCATCATCAGTGGGTCCCATTTTGGTTGCTGTGCTGTGCAATTACTGATGTGCCTCACCTGAAAGGCCCAGTTTCACTTTAGACTTCGGCTCTTTAATTGCAGCCTACACTATTATGATGAAGTCATGCATTATCTGGCACTACGGTGGGAAAACTGGACATGTGGGGTTCTCCTTAAGAGTAAATTTTGGCTCAGTGAGTGCTCACTGGTGAAAATTACCTGCTGGTCTCCAGTAAATCTAACCTGCAGTGAGGAGGAGTATGGCTCTTGGAAGGAAAAAACTACATGAAGAGGAGAGTTAAAAGGAGAATATGCAGCAAACAGTAAAAAAAACAAAAACAAAAACAAAAACAAACAAAACATGAAAGAAAGAAGACAGAGTAGCACAGGGAGGTGAAATAGTTTGTTTTATCTGTGCCTCACTCACAGCTGTGACAGCTGCTAAACAGACACTTTAAACGAAGAAGAGCAAAAGCTCAGAAGAATTTTGCATTATATTTATTAATATGCCTATTTTTCATTGTGTTCTCTCAGCAGAAAAGATCTGGGGGTATGACTGACTGTGGGGCAGACAGATTTAGAGTGAAAAGGTGTTTGTTTTTATTGAAGCTGTCTGCACATCTGCATTCTCAGTCCAGCCAGAAACCTTCAGGTCTCTGCCCACAAGAGAGTGGTGTTGAGCCATCCACCTCCAGACCACGTACCAGGGTTCAATTTACAGGTTTTTTAAAATGTACTTTACATTTTAACCTCTGTGCTAGTTCTGATTCACAAATAAAATTTGATTTTTCCATCAAATATGCTTTACCCCAAATTCAAAAAATGCAAACAAGTTGGAATTCAAGTGGGGTTATTAGAGTAGGTAAAAAACTATGCATGTACACTGGCTGTTATATCAATGATATAGTATCTAGCTTATGTGTCCATACTTTTTCTCTTTTTACTAGAGGGGGTTAAAAAAAGAACTACAAAGCAACAGACAGACATGAAACAGTTTGATTGAAGTCTGACTGAAGCCAGGGCAGACCGTGCAGTGCTGATGTGCACGATCCTGGGTGTCCCAGATTGTTGCAGATCACAGACTGCTGCTATGTGGTGTTGAGAGGGCTCTAAGCATATCTCTGGTTGCATGTTAGTCATTAATTAACAAATTTAGGGAAGTCTCTGTGTGACCTCCTTAACAAAAGGTGCATCTACAGCCTTTTGTGAGCCTGTGAAATTATTGGTCCAAAACAAGTTCTTTCATCTGATGTGCAAGAGGCTGATCCACGCACAGAGTTGAGGTATTTGACTTATTTACAGTTCTGCATAGAAACAGCAGCTGGGTGGCAAATCCACACAGCCAGCAGACAACTACCAAAATCTTTCACTATTTATATTTTTTAGCAACTGAAGGCACTAATGTTCATTGGCTACAAGTTACATAGTTATCTTATTAATTACTATTCTATCTTCTGTTGATTAATGATTGTCTCTCTTCTCATGACAAGTGCTCAGTCTTTCTCTTCTTTGGGGTCAGCGGGTTTCTTCAGTCAGTGGTTGCCATCTCCCCCTGCCAGAATTACCTTTTGCCCGGTTGGAGCTGGCTCAGGACAGTTGCTGAGTTGGCTTTATTAGTTTCTTCCTCATCTTGGCAGTTCTGCCAAATGTCCTTGTGACCCATAAATTCTGCATTCTTTCTGTACCACTATCGGTGGTACATCCTTCTTCCCAAGCTTTGTTAACCTCAGCCCCTGAGGGCTGAAATCACTGAAGCGTGTCCAGCCCTAAACCTTAGTAAGGCAATTCTACCAACAAGTAATTTGTCTTTCTGATACCTGGCCTTCATTTAGATAACTATATAAATAATTTAGATTCTCAAAAGATCACAGCCTACAGCAACTCCCACTGGGAATGTTGGCAAGTACTGCTTGCCCTTTCCTATTGGAGATAATTGATAGGGTTAATGTGGACTGTAGAAGCATTTTATGGGGAGTTTAGTTTTCTGAAGAGTTAGCCAGGTAAAAAAACTGGCTGGAGACACTGCTGGGGGCAGGAGGCAACTGGTGACCAGCTCTGTTCAGCTGTGCCACACCAAAGAATACTGTGAGGGGTTTTCTGTGCCTTATCTTTCGAGGGGCAAGAGAATATCAGTTTATGTCCAATTGTGGCTCTTTAAGTGTCTTATGTTAGAGATTCTAAAAAAAGGACATTTGCCCAAGTATCTTTGGATACATTTCTTTTTAAATTAATTTATCAACTGAAAATAAATCACTGGTAATTATATATATAAAATACATACATAGGTACAGATATGACATATATGAATATGTATTACATCCTCTGAACTAAGTAATTTCATTAAATGACTCCTTCTCTTTTACCTCAAAAGAAAGAAAACTTTACTGCCTTCTGGAGGCTCCTTGCACTGAATTTGGACTGAAAATTTTTATACTCTGAAAAACTAATTTTTGGCACAGCTTTTTTGGCTCTAAAGGCTGTCCCTCTTAGTTAGATACCAGCAATGCCCTGAGTCCTTTCAAGGCTAGCAAGCATCTCTTAAGATGGAGCATAATAATAAATGCATACAAGCTGAAACTGTGTTATCTCTTTGTCATGGGTTCAAGTGGCTGAATTTTTAGTAATAGGGGGCGATAGAGGTAGTATGTTTAGAGATAAAAAGATAAAAAGAGAAACCACAACACTCTTAAGAGGTTTTTTAGTGAAAAATCTCAACAAAGTGTGACATATCATTAAAAATACTTCAAAAAATCACAGAAACACTAAGTTAAAAGTCCTCCTCTGTTTTCTTTATGGCCTGTTACTTGGTCAGTTCTGTATCTAAAAATAGATTGAACAGCCATAGAGACTACATGGTTGCATAACTTATCTTTTACGCTAATCCAGGAGCCCCCTGTCATCAGCGTTTTATTCCACATAGCAATAGTTCTGTCTCCTTGCACACTACAGTTCCTTTATTTTATTACATGCCGTTTTCCAATCCTTCAGAAATCTCAATTTGTCAAAACCCTATATTGCCTTTTTTTTTTTTTTTTTTAATATCACAGCTTTTTATTTCTATTTTATCTGTATTAAATGCCCTTCTGAATGTATTTCTGCCTGTGATTTCTCTGCCTGAGAAGAGAACAAATGCCAGCCAGGACTCTTCTTTCCTGAATGTACGGACACGAGTAGCACTTAAGATGTTTGGGAACTGACTCCAAAACAGGCCGAGGCTCCGACAAGGCTGCCCATGTGCTGCTGCTATATCAGGCTTTGTCTTCCAAGGCATGATGCAGGTAGTGTATTAGAGACTCTCCTCCTGTCTCCTGTGAGCTGCTGCGCTGGGCTGTGTCATGTTTGACCACAATGCCTACATAAGTTGAAATTAAATGTTTAAAAAAGAGGGAGAGAAATAAACATTTCTCCAAGCCGGGGAACATTTGAGTCCCGTTGGGGAGTAGCTATTTTAAAGCTCAGACTGAGGGATGGCTATTTTTGCCCTTCAGCCAGACAGACTCAGCTAATGGTCTGTATCTTTCAAACCGCTTTGTAGACCAAATTCTTAAAAAGAGGAAGGTAAAAAGAGCAGGAAGATCCCTTAAGCCGGCAAGAGGTAGACATGGCTCAAACCTGGAAAGATCTTCTCTGTACCTGAACCCTTCTGTCATTTGGGACTGCAGAGATGTGCTTTGTCTTGCCCTGTTATTCAAGTGTGCATTTGCTTTAATAGCGAGACACAGAGATGGAGGTTGGTGTGAGCATTTTAAGGCCAGTTCTGGTGAAAGCACTCACAGTGCACAAGTCGTGCAATCTCCATGTGTGGCTCAAGAGCAGGTAGTTATTTCTCTTAATCATTTCAGACACACAGTGCAGTCAGAGGCTTTTGGGGAAGTGTAACACAGCAGCAGACAGCTATGCAGTGGCATCTGATGTTGGAATAGCGTTGGACTTTGTGGCTTATCTTCCTCGTTTCTGATGTTCCGCTGAATACTTGCTTTAAGTACTCTGACTTTTTAGATGGATTTAAGTGTCAGGGCAGGGGGTAAAAACATTTCATATTATGGATGGGTGCCACTTAATTAATTAGATTTTGAACCTGACTGCTATGTTAAGCAGCTCTGCAGCTGTTTGGGAACACCATGAAGCAAATGTAAATGGAAAAAACCAAAACATATCCACTTGTGATGAGGAATCTGATGTAAAAAGCATGTCAAGACTTACAAAGGAATTTGCAAAGGCTGTTTACTTACTAAGTGTTGTGATCTTTGGTGATGACAGAAGGGCAATGAAATTGGTGAAGGGTTTGGAGCACAACTCTTACCAGGAGTGGCTGAGAGACCTGGGGTTGTTTACCCTGGAGAAGTGGAGGCTCAGTGGTGACCTTAGCACTCCCCACAACTACCTGAAATGTAGCCAGATGGGAGCTGGCCCCTTCTCCCAGGCAACTAATGATAGGATGAGACGACATAGTCTGCATAGTCTTAATCTGCGCCAGGGGAGGTTTAGGTTGGACATTAGGAAGAATTTCATCACAGAAAGAGTGAGGGCTGCCCAGGGAGGTGGTGGAGTCACCACCCCTGGAGATGTTCAAGGAAAGACATGGCATTTAGTGCCATGGACTAGTTGACAAGGTGGTGTTGGGTCATAGATTAGACTTGGTCTGAGAAGTCTTTTCCAACCTAATGGATTGTGTGATTCTGTGACAAAAAGCGAAGCCTTTGTCCATAAGGAGACATAAAAATTGTGCAACATTGCAATTAATCTGTTCCTTGTTGATTCAGGAACAGCATAGTCTTAGCACGGAGTATCAACATTTCCTGCCATCTGGTCCTGGTTCTGCTGCTGATATTCTATATAGCCTGTGACTTGTTTCAGCTCTAATGCTGGCTTCCTGTTTCTCAGGAATTGACAAAACCCAACTGTGGCTTTGTGCAGCTAAACCAGTCCTGGTTCTGATATTCCATATAATCTCTAAGTTACTTATTTCACCTCTAATTTTGGCTTCCTCTTGCTTGGGAATCGGCAAAACCCAAGTTTGGTTTTGTACAGCTAAACCAGCTCTGCTGTGCTTATGGGCCTGTCTTACCCTGCCTCCAAGTCAGCATTTCAGGGAGATTCCCTTGCTCCTGGGAGCTTGGGGACAGCAGCTCTCAGGGCATTTTGGCTTGACTGAGGACAGCCAGGCATTGCCCTGCAGTGGGCAGCTGCCCTCAGGGGTCTGCAGGGCACAGGAGGGTTTTGGTACCCACCCCCGTGGCAGTGTGCCCCCAGCTTCTGCCCTGGGCAAACTGCTCCTCTCTTCCTTCAGGTTTTTCCCTTGCTGTGTGCATCCTCAGCTTTCTGCAATTGCCTGTTCCTCAAATAGAAATAAATACTGAGGAGCCTGTGTTGTTCGTGACAGCATGAAGGTCAGGCTCCTATCAAATCTGCCATCTGTGTGTGTGTGATGTCTCGCTGCTTACAGCCCCTCCCAAGACAAAGAGGTGTCTGTGGGTGGGTGGGTGTAATGTCTGTTGTTCAGCGAGGGAGGAGTTTAAAAATACCACTTGTGAATTACCTGATGGGAGCAGTTTTAGAAGGCAATCCACACCCAGCATGTTTTAGTTTTCTAGTGGGAAAGGTATTTGAAGAGATGCTTATTTCGAAACAAAATTTGCTAAACAAGAAGGGAACAGGATGCTGAAGGGAGATAAATATCTGGTGGGCTCAGGCAGCATCAGTGTTGGACTGGCTGGTGGTTTTCACTGCAGTTCCAATGCCTGTTTGGGGTAGCTCAGGTCACTGGATTTGTATCACGGATAGGGGAGCAAAGGGGCAATGAGATAGGGGAGCTGGGATGGGGATAAGCAGCCAGCTTGCTTTTAAGGGACCTTCTCTTGGGAAGGGAGGAGTGAGGAGAGAGAAACACTCATGCCGTAGGATGTCCATCATCTCTTGCTCCCCAGCACCAGAAACACACAAGGCTTTTTACATGGACTCATTCCCCCTTTAGGCAAAGGTTTGGGTTTAGAGAAGGCTCAATGTAGCTGAGCTGGTTTGAGATGTGTGTCTGGTTCCCAGTTATTTCCTTGGATTTTTATCCAGATCCTTCTCACCTCTTTTGTTCAGATGCCAAATTCCTTTCTGAGTGAAGGCTTCCTGGACAATTCCAGATGGATGTGTCTGATATACTCTGGATATTCAAAATGTATCTTACGTAATAAAACTTTAGTTTCTAATTATTTATTTTTCTCACTATTTACTTTTATTTAAATAACTTTCTTTGATTATTTCTTTACCATTGCAGAAAATCCTAGTTAATTACATAGTACAGTTATAAAAATGTTGCCATTGTCTTCTGCTAAAATGAAGTAAGCGAGTAGAGCATTCCTTTGATAGGGTTTTTCTTTAATGTCTGTTTCGGTATGTTTTATTAAAAGGGATTTTGACATTAATCTTTCAATCAAAGACTGATATTCATTTCCAAATACCCTTTTCTAGTGCTGTAGGAACAACTTCCTGCCTGTATGTTTTATACTAATTTCAGTGCTGAAAATCCAAAAATAGCTCAGGGGAGAGGAATCAAATTATAGTTTTGCCATAGGATGAGGTGGTGGGAAGGAAAAGGATGATGTACCTTCCCCCTGCGTGGGCACGAGTGCCTGTCTTCCTATGCTCAGAGGGAAGCAGAACCCAAACTGGGGCCAAACTGAGCACTTCACAGAGGCACCACCTTGCAGAGATCTGTGACTGTTGCCTGTCTTCCCTCAGAAATTCATGTCCTGAGGTCCACAGCCATTAAAACCAGCCTGTCAGCAGCACCACACGTTGTAGAGCAAGATCTTCACGGCCATTACACCAGGATCTAAGAGTTACACAAAAGGAAAGAAAGAATAGCAATTTGGAATACTTCTGCGTGTAAAATTCTCAGTAGTGCTATGTATTTCCTAGTTTCTTTGTTACCCCTAAAGCCAGAAGCTCAAGCCCAAGTGCTGGTGATCTGAGCATCACTCAGGAGTCTTCAGTGCTGAGCACATGCCCATCCCTTTCCCCCATGCTTGTGTCCCTCCGTGCTGCATCCCAGACCTCCATCATGGCAGCACTTCCCTATGCTGCACCACTGTGTTGGAATCACGGCCATTGGCACCTTGTTGGTCAAAGAAATGGTCATCACAGCCAAGTCTAGTACAGCACACACTGCAGGTGGGGAGGGAAGAACTCAGAGCAATTCCTGGCTGGTGTCAGTCCTCAGCCCAGCTCAGCAGAAAGCTTATAGCTGGGGATGGGAATGGCGATGTCAGGCTACGGGGCTGCCCTGCTACAGCACACAGCCAGCATGGGCAGGGTTTACTAATGGGAATGGCTTTTCCTGAAAAGATCACAAAACTGAGTGTTTTTGATGATGCCTCTTTGAGTGCACCCTTTGTGTTAATGCTCAGCCAGCTCTCACTAGGTTTATTTTGGGTTTTGGTTTCATTGAAAGGAAAAACAAATGGGGAAGTGAATCAAACCGAAACCTCCCTTTATTCCATTTATTTTCAGCTGGAGGGAATGGAAAGATATGAGCTTACCTGGTGGAGCACATTAGTCATATGAAGAGATGATCGTTGTGGGCATGGGCGAGATTTGAATGTGGGCTGAGTAGTGAAGTGCTTGAACCTACAATGGTGAGAGGATTATGGGTGAGCTGGATGAGGTTTTGTGATTTGCGCCTGATTTCTTCAATGAATAATGCCAAGACCCTGCTGAAGATAAAGGATGCTCCGGCACATTAGCTGGGGTGACACTTCCAGGGATCCTCCTGCTCCCACAGGGCTGGGCAGACGAAGGAAGTCCTTTCATGGCTTTGCATTCCCGTTTGGGCTGCTTCTGGAGACGTGCCTGGTGGAAGATAGAGGTGGTGATGCCACTTCCTCACAGAAAGCCACAGAGTGTACCTTGTAATTACATCTGGGCAGAGCAGGGCTGCTCCCGCAGCACAGGCAGTTACATACGTGACTTCAGGAGGCAGGCAGTGCTGGAGCTTTCAGACATTTCAAGAGGCACAAATATTAGAAATCCTCCGGAAAGCTTTCATCAATAACTTGAGCCCTAAAGTTACTAAAAAAGTTGGAAGGGAGTGTCGTGTTCCTGCTACAACTGTGGGACCACACAGGTTGGGAATAGGCAGCAGTTCTTGACCCTGCTTCCCCAGACAACACCTTGCTTGCATTTGTTTGCATCAGTTTTCCCTGCTTGCCTATCAAGCATATTTTCACATCTTTCTCTTGTGACTGGTTATACAAAAGTGTGAATTCTGTGCACGAGTGTCAACGCTTATCCAGTGTTCATTTCTGACAGACTTTTTTTAAAGATTTCTGCTCATTATCTCCTGTGCAGAATTATTCTATGTGTTCAGCATGCAGAAAAAAGCACAGAGTGACAAGAAGAATTTCCAGAGGAACAGTGAAGAGGAACTGGCCTGAGTCAAAAGGTTGTGATTAACATGTGCAATCACACATATGTAACTCCTTTGAGGTGTACTGTTGAATTCAGCTGGAAATGTAATAGAGTGTGAATATATTTGACCAGCAGGCTTAGTCTGTTGTGTAAGACTTCAGTCTGTCATTTACAGCTGCTCATTTAAGTTGACTGGTACAAAATTACAAAGAACAAGTAGGGGGGAAAAAATCTTTATTCATTCACTCATAGATCAAACAAGGAAGAGTATTAAAGTCACCACAGTGTTGACAGTGAACAGTTGATCCACCCCTGTAACTGGTATCTGGACTGGGTAAACTGATTACTGGGGGAATAAGTAGAAGATCTTACAAATCTAGGTCTTTAAAGAAGTAAGTATTTTGAACACTAAAAAAAATATATATGAGTAAGGCTAGGAAAAGCATGTTGTCAGCATTAGGGCAGAACATCTCAGTTCAAGCACTTCAGGAATTAAAGTCATTGCAAACTGGACAAACTTGGAGATATGATTTATTACTCCAAGCCAGATGAAGGGGCTGATAACCCTCTTTCCAATGGGGCCTGATGCATGACACACTGCAAGAAGTGTGCAAACCTTGTCGTGGCAGCTGATGCCGTGACTATGGGGCCAGCTTTCCACTCACAGGGTCAGTGGTGGTGATGCTCTGATGGAGCTGTGCACTCTGCACCCAGAAGGTTGGCTGAAGGCTGGGCTGCCCCAGGTCACAACTGCTCAGCATCTCCACGTGATGAAGCTCATAGTGGAGAAAACACTGGAAGCTGGCTTCTGTCCTTTGGAGGTAAGAGCCAAATTACTGCTGGTCTCTTACTCAGAGCTGCATTGATGGTGTCTGTCCAGCTTTTCTAGGCTCCCATGGGACTGTGGTAATGCTTCCTGTCCAGCTACTCCAGGCAGCAATAAATTTAGACCAAGTGAGCCATAATGACAGTACAGGAACCAGAAGAGTGCTGACTGCTCTCCAGGAGGAGGGTCTGGCAGTCCATACAGACGTCTTCATCCCTCAGGCTGCCAACCCTGTCCTGACCTCTCTGCCCACTCTGGGCAGCCCGTGCCTCCGCATTACCCATTTGCACTTGTGCAGTGGCTGTTTCATACAACCCATTCCATCAGTCATTTCCTTCTGAAAAGGAATGAAATCAGGGTACTGTGACTCACTAGACATACACACATCTGACAGGCACACAGGGTGCAGCTGCCCTTATGTCCAACCTGCACCTTGGAGCAGGTCACCCCAGGCTGATGTGAGGGCAAAGCTGGTTCCAGATCATTGCTGTATTTTCCTTCCTGAGAGCACTGACATCACGCTGCTTTGAGGGTGTCTGGCACAGATCTCCGCAGTTCCAGTTGGAGCCGGGCGTGAGCACAGGGAGGTGGCTGGAGAGAGATTCTCACGTTAAGGATCTGTTATTGTTCCAGTTCCAGCTTGTGATTAACAAACACTTATTGCTCCCACCTCCCAAGGGATTCAATTCTGAGCAGGGAGTGATTGTAATAGATATTGTAGTCTGAATGACATTTTAGGAGCTGTAACTACCCATTGCTTTCTCTGTGATTACTGCTGTCAGTGCTGAGCCTTTGACAGCCCAGTGACACTGGAGCTCCCTGGCACTGGCGCCAGCAGTGCCAAAACTGGTCCCTGATGTGAGGCAGAGCCAGGGTTCTGTTCCTACTCTTACTTTGACCGGGGGCACAAGCTGCAGTAGTCTCTGAGTGCAGGAATACATGCTAGATCTGACAGTGGCCAGGCAGAAACTAGGCACTCTGTTCACAGCTGATGAAGTCACGGCCTCAAATTAGTGAATTCAGCCAAGGTGACTGATGAATATGGATCTCCAGGACCTGACAGTTTGGTCACACACATCTGGCAGAGATGGCCCAAGGTACCTGTCCAGCCACTTGTTTCAGCTGCAGTGGACACAAATATTGCAGTGAATAGCACATATTGCTCCTTACATTTCACCTCAGCAACAAGAAGCAGCATAAACTTCCAAGTAGCACAGAACAGGTACAACACCAGCCTTCACCCCGACAGACTGTCAAGGTGATGTGCTGGTTTTGCTGGAGCCCATTGCTCAGAAGAGAGGGATACAAAAATGCTAGAAACAGAAGTAAAGGGAGTGTGGGGCTGGCATGAGAGAGAGAGGTTTCAGGAGCTCGCTTTGCATGTGTTTTGGGAGAGGGAATGGTGCATCTTGTTGGTAGGACAAGATCAGCATGCTGGTCACCTTCCTTCAACAGTGTCACAGAGACTTCAAACAGTCTGTGATGCACTTCCTCCTGAAATAGGTATCTAAAACAGGGCAGATGATTGGCCCCTTAGAAGTGCTTGTTTTCTCTGACTGCAAAGGAAACTCCTCACAGAAGGGTGGATTAACAATCCTACCTCTGTGCTGTCAGGAGGCCAGGGCAGAGGGATGTTGGTCTTGTGCAGAGGTCTAGCATTAGGGTGGGTCCTGTGAGCATCTGTAATTCAGGGCTCCAGGACTCAGGCACCTATGATGTCTTTTTTCCAGTGAAGAGAAACAGCAAATTTTAAAGGCCTAGCATAAACCTTGTGCTTGTGCACGCCTCTGCACTGTGACAACCATGCTGGTGACTTCCATCTGCTGCTTATTACAGCATTCGTAGCTTTGAGGCTTGCTTCCAGGGGGAGTTGGAATATCAGTGCTGTTCTTCAAACACCTAAAATGTTATCACCAGCTACTGTGTTACGCGTCACATTAATGCTGTGAAACGCAGACCGTATTTACTCAGGCTTCAGGCAACAGGTGTGATGCTTTTGCTCAGACCCCCTGAATGCTGAGGAGGCAAAGCCAGGCTGCTTCTCCCGCCTTGCACACGCAGCCACCAGCTGTGCTCTGCCCACCTGCAAAGCAGGCAGTGACCTGGGAACCTGGCTGGTTTGCAAGGCTGAACTTGCTTGTTTAGAGGAGCAATGTGGTAGTGAATCCCTTAGGACTGGGCACTAGATAATTCCTGGTGCTAGCATGACACTTATGGGAGAAATTAATATTTAGGAGGCAGATTTTTCCCACCTGCTCCCAATGGAAACCTCAGCACTGCATTGTAGGTTTTGTCACCAGAAGGCGCTTGGCAAAGTGATTTGAGTTTGGGTCTGGCCATAAGGTAGGAGCTGGTGTTGAGTGTTTGGGAGAGGGCTGTGTCAGCAGGCTTGAGTCCAGCTCTCGTCCTAGTCTCTCCTGCCCTAGTTCATTCACTGAATCTTTTCCTTTTGATGCTACTGACAAAGCCCACAGGTCTATTCAGGAGAGAAGTGCACTGGCAACATCAGAACTGTGAAAATACCCTGGACTGGAAAAAATAGAGGGAATGGTGGGTTTTTTTGAACAATAATAATTTCTTGAGTTTTTAAGGCTGAGATGTCTCAATCAGTGGAGGAGAGCAGCTGTTATGTGCCTCCTCTGTCAGCTGTCTCTCTGCAGTGCCAGCTTCTCTCTTGGCTCTGGCATCTCTAATCCCTCCTTGCTGTCTGCACTTATTTCTCTTCTCTGTCCTCATAAACACTGCACAGTCCAGCTTTTCAAACAGAGAAGTGATATTCCTGCATCTTTTTACCCGCTCTGCCAGTCCCCTCTGACTTGGCTACCTTATCCCTGGTAGCCTGAGGGTGCCAGCTTTAGCCTGGCCAAGTTTCCCACATCTTCCTCGCCCCACTGCTTTCCATCACAGCCATCTCAAGGGACCTACTGCCTCAGGAGAGTAGGACTTGGGGAAATGCCCAGTGACATTTGAAATACCCATCAGACAGCTGCTTCGCCCACCCTCAGTCCATTTCTCACCTCTGATGTAACAATAATCCTGGTTTGGTTTTTTTTGTTGTTGTTGTTTGGTTGGTTGTTTTTTTAAGGTTAATTGGAAGTTTACAATATGTGGACTGGGGTTTCCTTTCCTTGCAAAACATAGGCAGATCTGCTTGGGTAGTCTAGCTGATGGTGTGGGATGATCTCTGGAAGGAATTTGGGGGACAGACCTCAGTCTTTTGAGCCAGGGATATAGGAGATTACAGGGAGCTAGAGTCAGGTTGGGGTGCTGACAGTGAACACTCTTGGGTATGCTGGTGCTGTGGGTGTTTCAGGAGGAGAGGGAGGTGACCTTGGGGTGGTGACTGATGGGGCAGTGGGTGACCTGTGTCATAAAAGAGCTGGTAATGCACAGCTTGGTGTTTATCTCCTTCTTCCACCACAGCACCTGGATGTGAGGCAGCACCAGGTCTTTGGGGGCTGAGTTAAATGCAGGTTTGACATTACAAAAAAAATATAACAAAACATGGTAATTGTTGGAGGTGCCTAAAAAAGGTTGGCAACATGAACTCATATCTGGCTGGGGAGAGGGGTATAATTTTGTCCCAGGTCAAAAGGAAAATACATCCCACGGTAGCTGCAGCAGGGGTCAGGTAGGGAAGAAGAGGGAAAACATCTGCCAAAGGTGAGAGTGAGAGTAAGTGGCTCAGTGGTGACCACCATGAGACTGAGGGGCCATGGGGAAAGCAGTGGGACCTCCCTGCTTGGGGGAAGGAGGAAGATGCTCATCACACATGGCACCTTGCGGTCCTCACAGAGCAGACACACATGGCTGGTGATGATGGGGGGAGAAGGCAGGAGATTTTGGAGAATGAAATTAAGCCAGCACCCACAACAGCAGGCTGACAAATCTGGTTTCACAAGGTGCTCTGTCCAGCCACAGTGGTGTCACAGCACAAGTCATGCTTTCTGGATGCTGCTGTCTACAGATGGTACATCCTGGGCAAATTCAGATAACCCGCGGTTTACGGAGCCCTGATTCAGTCCTTATTGCTCAAATTTCCTTCAGCCACTTATTTTGCAGTGCCAGCATCTCCTGTGAATCCCTGTAAAGCTGCAGCCTGCCCATGTTCCCTGGGCACTACGCCCACCTCTGGGAATTTGGGACCCTCCACCAAGGGTCCATTGCAGGTGACTGTGGGGAGAGCCCAGCTGGCAGACCAGAGATGCATCACCTGCTCCAAAGCAACCTGCTTGCACATGCAGCGTGTTTCTATTAGCAGAGGGGGCTGTTGTGGGCACACAAGATTTAGCAATGGCAAAATACAGGCAAGGAAGCTGCCATCCTTCTGCCCGTGCTGGGGCAGAAGGAAAAGCCAGGCATACAGCTGGGGCATACTGATCCTGTCCTACACCACACGGGCAGAGAGCTGTGGTCGCACTGTCACCTGTGGAGGCTTGCAAACTTCCTCTTGTAATACCTGTGAGTGAGGAGGGTCCCTGTGTGCTGCTGCCTCATAGTGCTGTTTGGAGTAGGTGGTCCATGCTACCACCAAGAAACCCTGGGGTATATGTAGTGTGTGTATATGTGTTCGTATGTATAGAATTGCATATACATGCCCATATGCATGTGCACGTGTTGTTGCCTGTGTTTTCCAGAGCAGAGGTTTCACCTCCTCTCTGCCCAGTAGCCAGAATGAGAGCTGGGGTGTTACACTTCCTCCTTGGAGGGGATGAGATGCTCTGTATGTATCTCCACTTAGTATTTCCCTTCTCCCTTGCCTGTGCGGGCATGAAAATAGACAAGTCCTCTCCTTCCATCATGGTTTTGTGCTCCTGCCCCAAGGTACAGGAGAAGGCTGAGACCTGGCAGGGTAATCATCCCCTGTGAGTTTCATCACCCTGGCCCGTGGCACAGGGCAAACACCATTCCCAAGGGCACAGGTTAGGAGGATGCCATCCCTGGGACAGGGTCCAGTGCTTGGCGTGGGTGACGCCGTAGTTGTTTGTGTGTGTCATGGCGGGAAGTGTGTGAATGGAATAAATTTAGCAGTCAAAACACAGGGCCAGTGCAGTCAGTCATTAACTGCCAGCCCGTCTCGTCATCCTGCAACCACAAGGAGCTTTTTTAGGGCCGACGTCCTGGAGGAGGCTAGAGGAAGCGTGGGAGGCCAGTTCCTGGTGACACCTCCACGTGTGGCAGCGCTGCCCGCTGGTGCCATTGGCTGCACCCTGCCTGGGGCTGGCACTGGCCAGAGGTTAAATGCCTGCATGACCACGCTAGGGCACACAGCCCGGAGCATCCCAACACAGGCAGCCAGCTCATCCCATCCCCAGCACCGGAGGAGACGTGGGCCTGTACTACACCTTAAGGTAAAAGTTTTGGTTTCTTTTGGGTTGATCTGGCATTGCCTGGAGTGACAATGGCAGTGCTTGGGAAGAGGGGTTGTAGATTTCCTCACAAGTTTTGGTAGAAAGCACAAGGCTTGTAAGCTGAGATGTAGGAGTTGGTTTGTAAAGGAAGAAATGAGGAGTGTGCCTGCGTTTTGGGTGCAGGGTGATGCAGAGTGCAGTTAGTGTGACTCATGATAATGCAGGGCTGGGCTGCTCAAGGGACTTGGAAAATGAGAGCAGAGATGGAAGAAAGCCCCAACTGCCTTACCTGTCTGCCAGGCAGCAGTGCTGCTGGAATGCTGACCCAGGGGCCTCTGGGGATGCAGTTCTACATGGGCTTACCTTACCAGGATGCTCCACTTTGGGGTGGTGGGAGATTTTACAGGGCTGTGGGGACCACTCCAGGTGGGAAGTGCAGCTGTGCAGCCTGTGGGCTTACAGTGCTGCCCATCTGTGGTGCTGGTTTCTGTCACAGCCACTGAGCTCAGCTGGGTGATGGGCGGACATTACTGGGGGAACAAGAGGTTCAAGAGAGCTTTCCTGCTCTTTCATGATGCTTAGACAAAAAAATCTGCCAGAACACAGCCAAGTATTTCAAATCCCAAACTACAGGGAGGTTTCTGCACAGGAGGTGCCAGGAGGTGGCACAAGGACAAATCCTGGGCTTGTTTGATGACATGACAGGCTGAGCACCATGTGCCAGGATGGCAAGGTTGTATCAGCTGGAAGGGCTTTGTGGGGCCAAGTTACATCCAGAGGCAGGTGCAAATGCTTTGCTCTGGTGTGCAAATACTTTATTCCTTGTTGCAGCCACAGGGACCACAAGTGACATGAGGGTGGCTGTGTTCCTGGTGCTGCTCCTCTGGGCCGTGGCCAGCGCTCACCCCGTAAGTACACACTGGGCTGATACTCCCACCCAAACCCCATCGGTTTGGCCCAGCCAAGGTGCACTGATGACTGATCAGATGTCTCCTGGATGTGTTTAGGTGCCTGGCCGTGAGTCCACCCGTTCCAGCACCCAGCAGGAGGTAAGCCAGAGGTGCCCCAGTCCCGCAGGTAGCAGCCACTCATGGAGCAAGTCTAGGACAGGGAGCCAGCCCTGGGCAGGCATCCTTGGACCAGGGACTTGGGAGGGGAGCTGCTGCTTCTGCAGATCTTTGAGCTTTGCCCATCTACTCGGTCTTTTCAAGCTGGGTTGGTTTCACCTCATTTTGACTTGCCTCCCTGAGCATGTTCCTGGTTTACCTGATGCCTTCTCCTGTGTTGGCCCTGAAAAGGGAGTTTCTGTGCTCTGAACTGTCACAGTTTGGGCTTTTCTGAGTTGTCCTTTTGTTGGTGGCTACTGGGGTTTTTTGTATCAGCAGAAATACCTGAAGGGTTGAGGTGCAAGCAATGAAAAAGGCTTGACCACTTGCGTGGCTTAGGAATGATGCCCTGCAGCAGCAGTAAAAACATGCTGTAGTTGGTGTTTAATAAACCAAAGCATCATGTCACGTTTTGCCTCCAGGACACAACAAACGAAGAGCACGTCAACAAGCTGGGCAACCTCCTCGATGGTGGAGTTGGCAGACATCCTCCTGTTGGTGTGGAGAGGGGGGACAATGCCCTTGCCGGGGACCTGATGGGTGGGAATGCTGTGGATGAGGAGCTCGGTGAGCACAGTGGCCGAGACAATGGAGACCATCTTGGGCAGGCTCAGCACGTGAATCAGGTGGACCACGAGGCTGCAAGTGCCCGCAATGGGAACAACCTTGGTTTCCTGGTGAGTGAGTGGAGAGGCACATTTTGCTCTGCCAGGAAAGCTCCCTTGACCCCAAATCCGGCGTTGGTCAAGGCTGAGTTTGGCCTGTGTGGTGAGCAGTGCTGATAGTGCCTGTGACCTGCAAGCCTTAGCCTTCATCTCTGTTTGTCACCTCCGTAGGAGGGGGATGCACGTGATGCTGACGATGGTGACAACGGAGACCACTACGGCACTGGAGCCAATGGGCTTCCCTCCCACGCCGGCGGGTTCCTGGACGAGGAGGATGACAGTGGGGACGACACCTTCGATGGGAACAGGGAAGAGGAGAGGGGAGAAGGTCCTACTTACGTGGCTGGTGCCGACGGGGCGGGTGAACCTGATGGCGATGCTGGTCGCGGGGATGCCGGGGCTGGCAGAGGGCACGGCGACAGCAGCAGCAGCAGCAGCAGCGAGAGCGCTGGGGCAGACTACCGGCGGTACAGGAGCTACGTGGGCAGCTGGTATGAGCGGAACTACAGGCAGGGAGGGGCCAGCAGCAGCAGCCAGGAGGAGGAGAGCTATGACTTCGAGGACGAAGCCATGCAGGGGGACGACCCCTCTGCCTTCGACAGCTGGGGCAGCAGCTACAAGGTGCGCCGTGCTGGCCACCGTGCCCTGGGGAACAGCCGAGAGAGTGTCCAGGGGGATGGCTCCCACCACTGGGAGGAGGGTGATAGCAGGTCCCCGGAGGTGGAGGATGCTGACTCTGGAGAAGACAGCCCATCCGTGGAAGACAACAGTCAGTCAGAAGAGCCTGTTGACAGTCAGTCAGAGGAAAAAAGCTCCAGCCGCTCCAGGGAGGATGGGGATGGGGAGGACAGCCCCTCCAGGGAGGATGAGGACAGCAGTTCCAGGGAAGGTACTGATGACCAGTCAGAAGAAGAACTACAGGAGTTCCCAGATGTAGTGAGCACACTGAACGAGCACAGCAACAGCCAGACCTGGGAAGGGCAGGAGGATTGGGAGTCTGCTGAGGACAGGAGTGTGCCATCCATGCCTGACAGTGAGTCTGGGGAAGAAGAGGGTGACCAGAGCAAGTCCAGGGAAGATGATGAGGACCAGAGCCAGTCCACAGAGGACACTGTGGAGGAGTCACGGGAGGACGAGAATGACTCCGACTCCGTGCCAAGCACATCAGGCGAGAGCCAGAGCGCATCCCCAGAGGATGACAGCAGCCCAGAGGACAACACAGGCGAGGACAGCAGGTCCCCAGAGAGCGACAACAGTGAGTCCCAGGAGGATGATGATGACGAAGAGAGCCACTCCCAGGAGGATGCCACCCGTGAGTCCAGCAGCCATGGGGATGACAGCTCACTGCAGAGCCTGGAGAGTGGGAGTCGCAAGCGGCGGCTAGGTGCTCTCCGGCACAAACCTGCTGCTGACTACGATGACAATGACTGCCAGGATGGGTACTGATGTGGGTCCCACAGCCTCATCAGTGTGGGAGCTTTGGGGGGAGGAAGGGTTTAATTTATTTGCTATATAGCCTGGTTGACTTCTTCTCAAGAAGATGCTGTGGTTAAAATGGAGTCGTGTTCGCCAGGGCTAGACCTGGGCACACTGTACAGGGTATGAAGAGGTAGGTGATGCCAGACATAGGGAAAACACCAAGCCACAGCAAGAAAAGGCATTTTCTGAGCAGCCGTGAGCTGCGAATGACAGTAGGGGTGATGCTGCCCACTTATCCCAAGGGCACAGTGGTGGCTTGGCACTCCTGGGCATGCTGGGCAGAAAGGTCCCTGTGTTCACCCCTTATATTTACCTATCATGGCCCTAAAAATGACTGCCAAGACTCCAGCTGGAGCTTTGTGTTAGCTTGATGTCCTGCACATAAAAAGGAAAAGCTACAGCTGGTGGGCATACGTGGTTCATGGGCGCAGCAGGGTGTGAAGTACCACTTCAGGATGGGATGTATGTAATATTTTGTAGAAATGTACAGAAAACATTATATTGTACCCTTTTTTGCACTTGTATTTCAAAACTGAACTGTACCCTGTTGATTTCTTTAATTACCATTAAAAACCACCAAACTCCACAGTAGTGTGGTTTGAGATGTTGCTGTTCTTCTCTCCCGGGGGAATCAAGTGCTGCGATTTGGGGCCAGACTAGAGGGATCGGGGAGCAAAGGGGAGGTTATTTTCATGGGCAGCCACAGCATACTGGGGTGAGGCAGAAAGCAGAGGCTGAAGGTGTTCCCACTCCTGCCATTTCCAGGCACCCCAAAGACCACCACTGCCCCTAGGTGACCCTGTAGTGGAGTGGAAAATGACCCCAGCGAGCTGGGCCTGGAGCTTTGCTATATTATGGCCATCACTGGTGCAATGTGAGCAAGGGTTGTGCTGCTATTCTTGAGGCGCTGGGAAGGAGATGTTTCAGGGCATGAGGGCTCTCCTGAACCACCCGCTCTGGGTCCCCATGGTGTCCCTGGGTACCAGGTCCCCTGCAGCAGAGACATAGGTGATCAGGGAAAAGCTGTTATCATGTGCTTTTTTTTTTTTTTTTCTCCTACCAGCAAGCAAGTAAACAACACGTTCTTTATTTAAAATCCCACTCATGCCCTTCCTCCTTGTTCACATGTGTATGATGAGCTGTTCAATGTGGGTATCAATGCTGGCAGGTGAAGCCACGGGCTGCAATACAGAATTCAAGAACTAGTAACGAAATAAAATAATTTTTTACCACTTACGGCAGAACCACACTTAATTTGTAGCCTCTTTCCACCACTCAGAAGGCTGGGAGCTGAATAGCTCCTGGTTTTAGTGGAAATTATGTTTTCATTTTCACCCTGTGTAACCTTCTTTCACTTCTGTATGAGGTCACCTCTGAAAATTGCAGCTTCCCCATGCTGCTGCCCTGGGAATGAGTCTCTTTCCTGACACTCCTTCCTCCGCCCCAGTGATCCCCACTTCACAGCGAATGCCTCGGTCATGAGTTGCCCCTTATTTTTTGGATCCCTTGCATCAGTTATGTGGGTAGCCGGGGATACTGTGATGGTGATGATGCCTGTCAGGGTCTCGGGTACCAAAATGCTGTTGCAACTCCCCATCGCTGGGGTGAAAGACAGGAAGCATGGGTTTGGCTGCAGCCCAGAAGGGCAAAAAGGGCTGGGTGACAGCTGTCGCTTTGGTTTCAAGTTGTAACAGTGACGTGTTTGCTGCGGGGCAGGGCAGGGCAGGGCAGGGCAGGGCAAGGCGCTGCTGTGAACTCTCTCCCGTGTCCACCAAGCGGTGCTGCTGCTCAGGCAGCGGGGACCTTCTGGGTGCTTGGCTCTCCCGTAGGGCTGGGCCACATCCCTGGGGCCATCAGAGGGGATGTTTGCGTGGGGACAACCGATGGGGGTGGGAATGGGGACTGGGAGGGTTTTTTCGGATGCCTCCAGGAAATCGAGGAGTGCCACGCAGCTCTGCAGTGAGCACAGACTGTGGGCAGGACGGTCAAGACGCTGCAGGATTGAGGTTAAACTGCTTCTTGCAGTTTGTGCATGACCGTGTGTCCGTCCTCACCCTTGCGTGAGCGGTGCCGGGGTGAGCGGCAGCCTGGCACAGCTGGGAAGGGGACTGCTCACCCTCGCCCCTCTGCAAAGGGGGAGAAAAACGGGGTTAAGTGGGGTTTAATCTGAACGGGAGGCGCGGGTGCCTTGCAAACAGGGCACGCAGCACCCCCGCTGCCCCCTGTGCCGAGGGGCAGCCGGCTGTGCTCACCCAGCACATGGGTCCCCTTCACCTGCCTTCCCAGGGACGCGCTGCAGTCCATGCCAGCAACGCCCAGAATTTTCCTCCCGCTGCCTGGCTGCTCCCCAGAGGCCGGGGAGCCGGTGCCAGAGCTGACTGCTGCCTGCCGGTCCTGCCAGGACGGCTTCCCACGGGACCATCCGTCCTGGGCATTACGGGATGAGGAAACTACAGCCCTTCACTGGGGAAACAGGGAGGGAGCCACTCACGTTGGCTGGAGCCATGCAGGGATGTGCCCAGAAACTGGCATTTTGTCTGCAAGGACGGGCAGGTTTCGGGGGACACTGGTGGCACTGGATTATCCCTATAAAAGTCTGTTCATCCCTGTGCAAGCGGGACCTCTCTGCTTGACATCTGGATGGCCTTGATGATGTGCAGTGCTTCATGGGGTGAGGCTTTAGATGAACAGAGAGAGTGTGACCAAGAAATGCTCATTTGGAGGATTTTAAGGCATTTTTAGCAGGCCATGTGTTCGGTTTTTGTGGCACATGCCTGTTCATCAGAGGAGAGTGAGCACTGTAGGGGAGCGCTCCTGCTCTCCGCTGTTGGCCAGGGAGGCAAAGCAGCTGGGAAGGTTAACCACAGGTTCTGCCATCACTGTAGATGTTCCTGCCTTCAGTTTCGGGATGGTTATGCAATGAAGTTGTAAGGGCCAGTTTGCCCGATGGGTTAGGCAAGGATAAAAAATGCCCACATCAATGTATGCTTTTCTTATCCACCCACATGACATTTTTTGTGCATTGGGGGTGGCCTCAAGAGCTGAACGCAGTGATTTACCCAGGAATCAGCATTGGGGTTTAAAGCAGGTATTTTTGGATGCATTTAGGTTTGAGAAAACATAAGTTTGCATCATCCTAAAAGAAAGGTTTCTTGTTTGGGCTTTTTTTTTTTGTCCTTTCCAAGAAGAAAAAAGTCTATTTTTAATAAGTAGTTGGTGTGGCCGAAGTAGTGGGAGGTAGCAGTGCTGACCCTGGCTGTGGCAGCTGGACCTGGGGCAGCCATGGCACACAAGCTGCATTTATTCAACAGTCTTATTTTCCTAGGTTGGTGGGTGAAACAGAGATACCCTTGGAGTTCATAGACGCCCTCTCCCTCCAGCAGTGGCTTTTTTGACATCACAGCCAAATGTCCCAGGCTTTCCATGATGAGCTGAGTACCACAGTTTCAACCCCCTGCCATAGGCAGGGTCACCTGTCGCTAGACGAGGCTGTTCAAAGCCTGCCTGGTCTTGAACACTTCAAAGGATGGGACATCCATGACTTCTAAACCTACTCTCAGACTGAAGCCATTCCTCCTTGCCCTGTCACTACATACCCTTGAGAGAAGTTTCTCTTCATCTGTCCTGTAGGTTCCCTTAAGGTCTAACGGGATTGGCTCTTCTGTGCCCGTTGTGGTGGAATTCTGTGATGGGAACCACTCCTGGCCAAGCACTCAGTGAGGCTGGGAGAGTTTGATTATGTTTCTCTGGCCTTTTCAACATGGAGGAGAAGCCTCTGACAGAATCATTGTGGCCATCAATCTGAACAAAAGAAACATCTTGGCCATGGGAAAACAGCCTCTGTCCTCAGTGAAACACCAAAATACCACAAACCTTTTGAATGCTCTGAAGAAATTTTTAATTCCAGCTGCCTTTACTCCCATGCACTTTAATGGCAAATAACTTCCCTCCCCCCCTCTGCTGGCTCAGCCATGTCCTGGGAGTTTTGTGGTCCCCAGCACTGCTCCAAGGAGTTGGGCACTGCAGGATGATAAAAGTAAAGTTCAAGCATTAACATCCACCTGTACTGCACCCCCTGAACTCATAATGGAGATCTTAAAGCTGCAGAATGAGCAAGTAGTTTGCAGTTCAGGGTGGTTTTTTTTGTTTTCACACCCTGAAATGCAATGCGGCAAAGAGCTGGTGGTGTGTTTTAGCAGAAGGCATCAGGTTACCTAATACAGGAGCTGAACCTGCAACTCAGGAGCACAGGCAACATCTACCCTTTCTGTCCTAAACCTGATGTTATCTCACCTGAAGAGCAAAAAGTGAGTTCATGATAGCATGAAAACTTCCAAAGCCAAATTTTTCCAAAATAAAATGAGTATCTGAGTGTTAAGGTACTTTTTTTGCTAGAGACATATACTTCCCTGTGTATATATAGGCCATTTTGGACAGGGCATTGAGCAATCTGGTCTTGCTGAAGACCATGGCAGGGTGGTTAGAACTACATGATCTTTAAGGGCCTTTCCAACCCAAACCATACTCTGATCTTATGATATGTGGATACATATACTAGCTTTGTGCAACTCACATATGTATGCAGTAACAAATAACCAGTGCAAGTGCAGTAGTTCTTGCTGACACACTGCTGCAAATGGTACCATTTTAATCCCAGGCTCAGGAGTTTTCTTTCAGGGAGTAGGGTGGTCAGCAGCCATTACTAGTGTGGCATGGGAGCAGTGTGTCTCCACACCATCGAGATGCCTGACTGTCCAGGGACACTGATTTAACTTTGTTAGAGAGCTCATTTCCTGAGCTGGGTGGGCAGGTGGTTGGTTAGAACTTCTGCAATGAATCCAGCTTATCTGCCTGCTCTCCTTCTGAAAATGGAGTCTTTGAGGGTGTTTATCTGGCTTTTTCTCCTGTGGCTGTGTTTGAGAGCTCTCACATGTGGATAGAGGCAGCAGACAGGTGGTGGGACCAGACCTGGTAACTTATTCTGGCTCATGAGCAGCTTCTTGCTCCTGAAAAAGGCAAAACAAGGAAAAAAACAGGGGAAATCTGATATACAGATATTGCTCAAACTCGTGAGGGCCTGGGTGGTGGCGGGTGCTGGGATTTGTGATAATGCTGTGACCTTGCCTCAGTGATTTGCTGGGTTTCTGTTCCCAGGGTTCATGGTGCTTCAGAGTGTTCACATTACAGAGATACTCCCATCCTGCATTTTTCCAGGCAGGTAAATAGAATTAATTTCCTTCACCTGGTTTCTGCTCACAGAAAAAGGAAAATCATATGAAATGTTCAGCTGCAGAGGGTCAATATATAAGGGTTTTGTACTGATAGCCAAGATTGATATGTGGTGCATTTTAGAAATTCTCCCCTCACAGTTTTATTCTAAAATCGACTGTTAGCAAAAAAATAATAAGCTGTGTACCCAGCTGATGCTGGTTTGCATTTGGGTTTGTGCTGTAAGAGGAAGGGGAAAAAGAGAGGCATCCCTTACTCTTACACGTGCTCCCTCTTCTTGCACATCACTTCTCTCCCCAGCTGGTGGCCATGGCACACATGCTCCTGTCCCTGACAGCACACAGGGAGAGGTGAAAGCCAAGGAAAGCTCTGCCTCAGGTGCCTCCCTGCACATATTTTGGAGGTGCCTTGGTCACTGAGCTGCATGGCAGGGGTGCCCCTTTCTCTGGCTGCAGCAGCACCTTGGTCTCTTCTCATCATGGTCAAAGTGTCCTTCTGGTTTTATTTTCTTTACTTATTTTTGGCCCTGAGGTTTCTTTCCAGAATAGCTCCAGGGCGTGGAAATAGGATGGTGCAGCCCCAACCACAGCCTCAGCCCCGCAGTGGACCTGGGCAGGACAGGAGAACGCTGCTCCGCTCATTTACCACCCTGAAAAAATAATAATTAAATTTGGACCTAGGAGCCATGTCAGCCTGCGCCAGACAGGGACACTCTGACCGTGAGGTCCCCATGGGATCAGGAGAGTACATCAAAACCACACACGGTGCCCTTGCTGGGTGCAAGCCCACCCAGCTGCAGCTCAGAGCTGGTGCCAACCCCACCAGTATGGGGTCACAGGGGCGTGTCATGGTTTGGGCATAGCAGCAGCTGCCTGGAGCTGTGTGAGGGCAGTAATGTGCCCATACAGGGTTTGGGAGAGGGCTGTGTGCCTGACACCCAGCTTGCTCACAGGGGTGTGTAATGAGCAACACGGCAGTATACTTGTACACGTTAAAAAATGGATGGGAGTGCATTTCCACATGTGGGCTGCATGCTGTATGCCTACCTTCTCCCTGCTCCCCAAAAAAGGGCTTTTGCTTGTGGCATCTGATCATCTAGTTCCAGCCCCCCAGCCACAGGCAGGGACACCTTCTGCTTGACCAGGTTGATCAAAGCCCCATCCCCTGGAGGCAGATGAGCCTCTATGAGCTGTTCCATGGTTTTTTTCCAGCTGTTATCTACAAAGGTGAGATAATTTTCATAAAGCTTTCAGAGCCTGCAATCACTTTCAATAACAGATACCCTTTTGGGCAAATGGGTTATCTCTCCAAGCGCTGCTCCCTTGGACAGCCAGAGTTCTTGCAAAAGCATTAAGAGACAGAGACGAATGCTCCAGTTCTGAGATGTGAAGCTCTTTAAAGTAATAATAAGAAAAAAAATTCAAATGGAAACATTTTGGATGTGTTGGCTGACTTCCCTACTGCTCTCTCTGCATGGTGCTGTGAAGTTGCTGCTGCTGGTGGCCTGCCCAGGCATCACTCACTCCAGGAGCTAAACATAGGTACTGGCTGCACAAGGCACTTGGGTACATGTTAATTATCCTGGTGCTTTTTAGGGATCTTGGGTGAAATATGTGTTTTTATAGTCAGTTTTCTATTTTGTTTTAAGTAGCCTGGAGCAAAAGCCCTTTAATTACATTAAAAATCGCCTCCCACCAGCACTCTCTGTTCCCAAGCCCTGACGAAATTTTAAGCTCAAAGCTGGGCACATGCTCACTGCTTTCCTGGGCCAAGCAGCCCAGGACAGCATGGGACAGCGGAAAGCAGGGCTGTCTCTGTCCTGAGCCCCCTGCATCACACCCACCAGCAGGGCAGCTCCTCTAGCTGCTCCAAACCCATGGGGCTGGGACAGCATGGGAACCCTCACAGTGCTGGTCTCTCTCTTTACTGGAGGCTGCTGTGTTGGCACTGGAAAACTGCATGGCTGCTTGTTTTTTTCTTTTTTTTTTCTCCTTTTTTTTTTTCCTTTGTGTGTGTGTGTGGGTTTTCCTGGCATGAGGCACCAGCCAAAAGCCACAGCCAGCTCCAGGCCTCCCTTGTAATTAGGGCTCCTCACGTGACACAGCAGGCTTTGAAACCCATGGGGCAGGCACAGCAGGGCTGCTGGACCCCCAGTGCACTGCAAAGGACCCCTGCCTTCCCAAAAGCGTGTGATATGCATGGTATTCTATCAGCAGTTAGCAACTTCCCATGATGTACCTATTGATGTGGTGATGAGAAAGAAAGAAAAAAAAAGGCTTTGTCATTCTGGTCACAACCTGGGAATTTGGTCAACTGGATGAGGCTTTTTGTGACCCTAGTTTTGAGCAGAAACATGAACATTCAGGTCTTTTGTGGCAAAGTGGATTTTTCTGCCCTAAATAACCATAGTTTTACCACTAGCTGAGTGTCATGGACCTGCTTGAAGGCATGCTTTTTCCAACACCACTGTTCCCTCTCCAAGGGAAAGGGAAGGCTGAAGGCATCAAGTGGCAGGGGATTTGCAATTCTCCTTGCCACTGTGGAAAGCAAAGCTGCATTTCGAGAGGAGTCATTCTCCTGAGGTGCTGCAGCCCAGGTGTATGAAGGAGCTCAGGGGCCTTTGCTGAGGAGGGCAGGAAAAGTCTGGGAAAGGCTGAGAAGAGGTACACTGGAGAACTAACTGGGTGTCTGAAATTCCAGCAGGAAATGATAACTATAGCTAAAGGAGAAAGGATGCCCCTGCAGAGGTGGGTGCCAGGGCAGCATCCACGTGCCCCCATCCGCTGCTATCAGGTGCAGGGCAGGAGGTGTGGGCTCTGACCACGGGTCACCAAGTTCCCCACTGAGCTTTGACTGAGCGTGGGTGGTATTTCTGTATTTTTTTTTTCTGCTTTGCTGGGGGCATACACAGATTTCAGCTGGAGAATGCCTGATTTTGGAGACCGGGGGACCAGGCTGGCCCCTGTGTGGGTCTGCATGGTTTGGAGAGCAGGAGAAACGAAGCAGACATGCACTTTGTAGCATCACTGTGTCAGAAATTGCTCTTAAGGGGGGACTAGTGACACCTGTATCTGAGTCCCCATTTCTTTCCCTGCCCTTACCAAGGCCTCTGCAAGCAACGTGGAGAGGGATTTGTTTGGATTTAGCTTTTTTTTTGTCTAACAGCTATGCCCAAGTAGCTGCGGAGACAGGCCTTTGAGGTCGGTCTTTTTGTCTACTTGAAAAAACAGTGACAGAATTTCCCAAAAACGGGAGGTGGACACCCCCTAGGAACAGATTTCCCAATATTTATTTTAACTTAAGCCCAGAGTGTTATTATACCCTCGGCCTCCCGGCCGTTCCTCTGAGGCCAGACCCTCAATTAGGCGGTGCAGTGCAAACCTCCCCAGGTTTGGCAGCGGCATGGGGCACTATGTTTGTGCACCAAATCTGCCAGCGTTGAAGTTTTTGGGGTTTTCTGGTGCACGGCGGTGGGCTGGCGTCACTCTGGGCAGGGCGGTGACTTGGCCTGGGGGGGGCAAAACCAGACCTTATATCCCAGCAGGGCAGCAGCAGGAGGAAATCAGTGCCAGCTGACTCCGTGGGTTGCTGTCGGTGCTGCGGCAGGGTAAGCTTCCTGCGACTTCTTCCAGTCTTTTTGTTCTCTGCTGTTTGATTTTTGTGAGAGGACAGGGGGGCTCAGCTTGCTGTCAGGGCTGGATGCTGCTTTTCGTCCTTTCCTGGGTCTGTGGCTCCATGAAGCCCTTGGGTGGAGGGGGATGAGTATCCAGAGCCTTGCTGCATGATCAGGGAAGCTTGTGGCCACTTGTTTTCAGGCTTGAGTTAAATAAAGATGAGCGAACTTCAAGCGCAGCTGAGTATCATAACAAGTCCCCCCAAGCACAGCTGATGGTGGATTTAGACAAAGAAAGGGTAGGAAAAAGGAGGGTTAGTGGGCCTTACTGTGCCTGGGGGGATACCGGGAGCATCCCTCCCTGAGGGAAGGGTTGGAACATTGCAGGAAGGATTGGGTGTGCTCTTGCTCCTTGGTGGGGAAGGGCAGGCTGGGGTTTGGTGCTTAGGGTGTGCAGCTCAGACCTGCCCAGAGCCAAGCCCCCGCCCAGATATGCCTACAGGGGGCTCCTTGCCTTGGTGTCTTGCCACTGCTATTTTTGTCAATGGCAGGCTGCAGAAGCCAACTTTATTCATTCCTTTGTTTGCTTATTTATTTTTCCTCAGTGAGGTTAAACTCTCTGTGGTGTAATTCCCAGAAGCATTGCTCCCTGGGCAGAGCCCAGGCAGGTTTCAGGGGTGTGGGAGGGTGGCCACAGTAGACAGTGCTCCCAGTTGCTCCTGTCCCATGTCCAGTGGGGCTTGGCTTCCTCCCCTCCCTCAAAGGCAATGGGAAAGCAGGAGTGAGTAGTACTGCTCAGGGAAAGCAGTGCATCTACTGCATGGTGAAACTCACTTTTCAGCTATTTTGTGGCTTTTTGAAAAAACAAGATGCATTCATGGGGGAAAAAAATGAAGGATTTCGGTCTGTGCAGGGGTTGGGAGACCCCACCAAGAGATGGTTGGAGGTCAGCCTTTCTTCTCCCTGCTCATCCATGTGGACACAGACACACGGATAGTTTGGGGTAGCTGAAAAGCAAGCCCTCAACGTGTTTCACTGTTCCCAGAGAAAGCAGCCATGAGGACAGTCCTGGTCTTTGTCTGCCTGGTGGGGATGGCGTGCGCCTTCTCGGTGAGTGCCAGGCAGGGGGGGCCACCCCATCCTTGCCGGAGCTGGCGTGGGGCTTCTGCCAACCCACCCTTTCCCCCAGGTCAAGAGCTGGCTGCGGCGAGCCAAGCTGGATGACTCGGAAGAAAATGCGGTAGGGTCTCCCCCCACCCTGCGCTCCCGGTCCCACACAGTGCTGGTCTTGAGGAAGGGCACATTTCAGTCTCTCCCATACCCGAGCCCCCAGACTGATGGGATTTACCCCCTTCTCCTCCCGGCAGGTGTTCAAGAACAGGCACCGGCATTACCTGTACAGATACGTTTATGTGTATCCCCCTCAGCGACGGTACCAGGTGGGTGCTTCGGAGGGGGTGCCGATGCTTCACCGCCCACGAAGGGATGCAGGGATATTGGCCCAAATGCAGGGATATTGGCCCAAATGAGGATGGGGGGCACGGTCTGTGCCCTCTTTGCCACTGGCCTGCGGCGCTGGGCCACAGAGCCTTGCGCTGTGACGCCAGCAGAAACCCACCCACTCACCTATCACTTGGTTTTCCCTCTTCTTTAGGGCAGTGACTCATCTGAGGAAGAGGGGGATGGCTCGGAGGAGGAGGAGGAAGGGGGGGTGAGTATGGCAAACCAGCAGCCTGCAAAACAAATACGGGAATTTGGGAACTTTCTTTGGTTTTGTAGTCTCTGCTCATCAGCATTTGTGGCTGCTGACCGCCCACGGCCTTGCACTCTGGATGCAACTGGATTTTCTACTCTGGGGATTATGTTATTATTTTTTGTTGATTTTTTTCCTTTTTTGTTTCCTTTTTATTCCTGGGTGGGGGATGTACCAAACAACCCTTAGACAAATGCTCTGGGTTTCCATTTTCAGTGGCTCAGAAAGGAACAAGACAGGCCAAAAGGCAGAAACAGGGAGGCTCATGCAAGGAAGAAAGTGCTGTTAGGAACTCCTCTTACCATGCTCTTTCAGGGTGTGTTGCCCCCACAGTGCTGACAAGATTGCTATGGAAAACAGTTATGCTCTGCACTTATGTGTGTGGAGGGAGGGACACAGACTGATGAAGATTGGGAAATGCACATTTGTACCAGCCCAGATGGTAATGCTGCTCCTGTCTGTTGGATCAATATGAGCTTAGGCACCTCTGCATTTGTAAGAGGCACCCAGGTTCAAAATTAAATGCAAGGGATTACAAAGGTCTCTTGTGCCTCACTCAGCTGCAAATGTTCAAAAATAATCCGGTGGTCTCCAGCACATGGCTGCTTTGAAGGAAGGATCTCGTATGCCTGGAAACCTGTGTGTCAAGTCTAATCCCATCTTTTATTATTTTCTTCTTTTTTTATATATATAATTCAATGAAAGTCTGGAACTCTGGTACTAAAACGCCCTTTGGAGGCCTTTTTGGGGCTGGGGTACAGTATGGGGTGGCCTCTGTCCCCAGACACATCTGCCAGCCCCATCACCTCCCTACAATTTGCCCTTTTTTGCCTGTTTCTATCCTTTAACACTGCAATCTCTAGGGATAACTTTGAGTAGTGGGATGGGGCAACCTCAGAAAGAAATTAAGAGTTATGCAGGAATGTAGCTGCTGTTTGGGGCTGCCCCTTTCCTTTCCAGGGCACCAGAGTAGTGGCTGTTCCCGTGCAGGGATACTGACAGGGGCTGGTCAGCAAGAGAAATTGTGCTGAAAGGCTCCAAGGTCGGTCATAGGTATGCAAAGACCAATTATTTCAGCTACTAGACGGGGAGCATCACTCCCATCGGCACAGCTGGATGCACTGTGCGATTCGATGGCTCTCCCATTGGAGAGGAAAACAGCCTTGATTTTCTCTGGCATCACGTGCACCCATATTTTAAGGCCTGAGCTTGCCCAAAATGCCAGGGTAAGTGTCCTCGGTTTTGGCATGAGAGCAGCAGGGATTGCCCAGGGCAGGGATGACACTGACCTCCTGTCTCCCTGCCATGGCTGTGTTCATTTGCTGGTGGCAGTGTGCTCCTCCTCCTAGGCTGGGCACTGGGTGAGCTGCCCCACGAGTAGTTGCTCCAGGCTCTGCTTGCATTTGGGATATTCACTGCCTTTTTTAGTGGAGCACACTGCCATGCACACTGCTGGGAGCTCCATTCTGGTCTCTGTGGCCAAGCAGTGCTCAGTGGCTGATGGCTGGTGGGGTTCAGGCTCATGCCTGGCTTTGAGCCATCATGCTTCCACTAACCATCTCATATGACGTGCAGTGTGTCCACGTGTAGTGTACCTGTGGCTTTCTTTGTTTACTGGAAATGGGGAGAGGTGACTTCAAAAGAAAACCTTTAGATGCTTTGTAAAGCCAGAATGGGAACACCCGGCTCCAGCCACCACCACTTAATTGCACGGCTCCGGCTGCCCTGCTGCAGCTTCTCCATTTCAGCCTGGAACAAGATCCGTGGGAAAGCAGGAAACTCGGAGCAATGCCCAAAATGCTGTGTGGGGATGCTGCATGCCCCCCTCGCTGCTGGGAGGGCTGTGCTCCACTCCTGCTGCTGACCCCCTTCCCTGTCCCCACAGGAGCCGTTTCATGCTGGCACCAAGGCAGCTGGCCATCCTGCTGGAGCAGCCCCTGAGGACTGCCAGGGTGGCCTGGGAGGAGAAGTCACATCCCCCCAGCAGGTGTGGTTTGGAGAGCTGGAGGGGAGAACCTGGGAGGGAGGGGTATGTTCACTGCATGTTTTGCTTGCACCCATGGGCGCCCTACACCCCCTTTCTGCCTTGGGGGGCTGCTGTGCAAGACACTCACGGCTGGACCAAGCTCCAGGCATTAATTTGGGGTTGGAAGGGGTACCCCAAAAAGACAGTCCTGCATGCAAGGTGTGGGGGGGGATGTTCAGCCCCTTGTCACATGGAGCTGCAGCCTCCTGACACCCAAATAATGCTGTGTTGTCTTCCCCCCTGCCAGGGCAAGGGCTGCCAAGGGACCCTGAAGGGGGTCAGGCATGGAACTGCCAGCAAGGGGGAAGACTCTGAAAATGAAGACAGTGATGAGAATGAGGAGGAGGAAGAGGAGGAAGAAGAAGTAGACGAGAACGAGAATGGCATCAATGGCACAAGCACCAACACCACTGAGGGGGCTGATGGACCTCATGGCAATGGCACTGCAGTGGCTGAGGAGGGCACTGGTGCAGCTGAGGAAGAGGAGGAAGAGGAGGAGGAGGAGGAAGAAGAAGAAGAAGAAGAAGAAGAAGAGGAGGAGGAGGAAACTGAAGCCACCACCATCGCCAGCACCACCAATGAAGAGGGGCTGACCCAGGCGACCACTATGGGTGATGGGGGACCCACAGAGGCCACCACAGATGCCACCACAGTTGGGGAGCTGTGGGAGTACGATGTGACGGTCAGGGACCACGGCCGGGGGGACGAGGGCACCACCGCGGGCGGGTATGAGGAGCAGGACGAGTACGCCCGCGGGGACAGCTACCGGGCCTACGAGGATGAGTACGGCTACTACAAAGGGCACGGCTACGACGTGTATGGCCAGGATTACTACTACAGCCAGTGAGCGGGTCAGGGGGCAGCCCTGGTGCTCCCCCACCTGCCCCATCCCACTCAGGAAGGTGCAATCGAAGGCTCACGGCAGCCACTGCATGCCAGAGGGGACGCCAGGCAGCTTGCCATGCATACTGGCTCCGTCCCAGGCTTTTTTGTTTGTTTGTTTGTTTTTGTATCTTGCAAAGTGAAATGAAATAAAGCAACTGAACTGAACTTGTTGGTGATGAAAGGTTTGCTGCCAAACTTGCTGGGATCAGTGGGGCAGCACAGTGCTTGATGGTCTGAGGGTGTTACAGGTGCTCATGCTGCTCAGGGTTGAATCTTGCTATTCCAGCTCAGATGCACATGAAAGGAAAGAGGAACAGAAAGGTTAACTTGGAAAGCCTTTGTACAGTCCCCTCTGAAAAATGAAAGGGCACTTTTAGTGTCACTGCTCTGGGTTTACAGCCATGTTTTATGTATCATTGACATGAATTTCCAGTGATAACTTTACCACATCCTCCATTTCTCGGTAGCATACCTCCCATGGCCTGACCACACAGTAGGCAATGTTAATAAAGACACTAATTTCTCTTTCTGTGCATCACTAGCTGCAAATGCACGCCCCTACAATGAGGCCTCTGCTTCTGCATCCCTTCACCAGGCATGCAGGTACAGGGCTGGGAACCATGGATGTGTGTGTTGAACACCAGTACTGCAGCCCAAAATGTCCCTATCACACACACAGCCTCATACCCAGGGCAAAGGTAGGGCTGTCCACTTCCCTCCTGCATCAGGGGTGGGGATGCCTGGCTTGCAGTTCCCAGGACCCCTGCTCAGAGTTACTTCCCAGCAGGAGTGTGTCCCTGTGTAGCTAGGGACCAGCACTAAGGATAGGGAGGGAATGACTCTGCCTGGGTTCCAGGCAGGTACCACCATTTGGGATTGATGATGGCACTCATAAATAGTTTATGGCAGGCACCATGCCACTCTCACACTCCTAGAAAGGAAACCTGTGTTCAACATCCCAGTGTAGGTCTGACTGCAAAACGAGTCCAGTCTCACAGCAGCAAACTGCTGGGCATTGTACAAAACTGCCTCCCTGTGCCAGAGCCGGGTTGTAGATGCTGGAGAGGCAGGAGGTGCCGCCTGGCAGGGTGGGCACCCCTGGGGCCAAATCCCTAGGCAGCACTGGGGAGCCCTGTATGAGCTCATGGCTGGTGGGAGGGACACGAGAGCCCCATCATCCTCATCCCCAGGGGGTGCCCAAAGACGTCAGGGAACCAGCATGGACAAAGGGCCCTGGCACTGCCAGGGGCTGGGTCCCACTCCCACAGGGCGCGTAGCCCAGTCCTGTGTGCGTCAGCCCCCCAGGCACCTGGCAAAAGCTCTTCTCCCTGAGCCAAGGCACATGGGCTGGCTGCTCTGGTACTTGTGGGGCAGCATCTGACTGCAGCTCCCGGGGGAAGGGCAAGTTTCATGCTGGCTCTGAGATTTGCTCCTGCCTGAGGCTGGATGCTGATGGTTCAAGCATTTCTGGTGTTAATCCAGTAGTCGTGCCAGCTCCCAGGATTTGGGCTGGGGCAGAGTGGTGAGTGGGATGAGAGCTGCTGTCACCGTCGCCACACTGAGCAGCTGAGCCAGGCTGGCTTCAGCAGGGGAAACCCTTCTTGGCAAGGGTGTAGGTGACCAGCAATGCCACCAAAACTTGAGGCAGGGAGGAGAAGGGCATGTACATCATGCACATCTTTGTAGCACCTTTCCATAGGAAAGGTGGGATTGAACGGACTTGTGCAAGAAGTGCATGGAAAAATACCTTTTTTAATTTTTTTTGCCACTCTGTTATTTTGTACTTGCACAGGTTTAGCTCAGAGGGTTTGAGGTTGAAACCCAAAAAACAAGTGTCAGAAGCTACAGCAGTGGTGGTAGCTCTTGGCTTGGCCATTGCTGCCCTGTGATGTACAGTCATGCCCAGGACCAGGCCTGGCTCAGGATATTGCCCTTCCCTTTCTGCAGCCCTGCTGGCTTTCCCATGTCAGTCACAGTGAGCACGCCAAGACCCACTGCACACCCTCTTATCAATAACCAAGCTGGCTGTGTGCCACACTAAGATCTGCACTAATCATCGAGCAATTTCAGCCTTCAGAACAGATATTTATAAACTGTGCTTTCTGTTTATCCAGCCAGGTGGAACATTTGATAGCTGTCTTTCACCACAAGCACAATTTTAGCTGGAAATTACTCCCCCTGGTTATCTGCGGGTGCTGCCAGTGCTGACAAATGTCCCTGGGCAGGAGCTGATTGGCTCTGCGCACCTGGGGCCAACTTTAAATTTCAGCAAAGTGGGCACAGGCTCCATGGTCTGCCACTGGGTTCTGCCTCCGATAGGAAAAGGTAATCTTCCTACCTAGTTTTCTGCCCTGTCTCTCTCTAGCCCTTCACCTCTGCCTTCCCTGAGCAGGGCATCTCCTGCTTTCACTCCAGGCAAGCCACAGTGGGGGACGGTAGCATTCCAATCCTCGGCTGTGGGTATCTCTTGAGCCTACATTGCTTTGTATTGCTGATCCTTGTGCATGAATTTCCTTCTGTTATTTCCTGTAGCAATGCTTGTATGGCTGAATATAGTGTCCAGGATGGACCTGCAAGCCCAAGCCAAGCTGGTTGGGTGAAATGAGAATTATTGGCCAACAGAGCTATTGCTTCCTGCCTTTTATCAGCGCTGTTGAAAAGGGCCTGAGTGTTTCTTAATTCAGACTTATGACTGAACAGCTTAGCCTGCAGTGGCTTCGGGGATCATTTATTGTAAGTACCCACCCAAGCTGCTTTGACAGAGGGAATTAGGAAGTGCCTGGTGTCAGAGCACCCACACGGTGCTGCTGGCTCTGCCCTGTGCACATGGGGAGAGCATGGTACCTTTGCTGCGAGGAGTACAGAGAGGCAGGGTGATGTCAAAGGCCACCACAAAGCTAGGGAAAGCTGGGGTTGCTGGAAAACCTTGCTGTCATGGGGGCTTTGGGATATCAGGAGCTTTTAGGTTGCTGCTAACTGGGACCATTGGTGACCACAAGTCCTAGGAAGATAAACTCCAGTGATGCTTCGCTTTGTGCCCCCAGGAGCAGCCCAAGATGAAAACAGCCCTGCTCTGCCTGTGCCTGTGCCTGCTCAGCACAGCCCTCTCAACACCTGTAAGTATGGCTCTCCCCAGATTCCCAGCATGCTGCTGAATCCAGAGCACCCCGGCATGCTTTCAGCAGCAGGAAAACATGAGTTGTACTTGCGTGTAACACCTCTGGTTCTTGGGGAGGGGACTGAGGTGCTACTGCAGAGGTGAACCCAGCAGGAAAAATATGTATTAGCATTGATGTGGCTGAGCATGCCCCTTCAGCTTAGCAACCAGGGCATTGTGCAGGAGCCAGTCTGGGTGGCTACAACTCTTTCCCCTGATTTGTGTGGATTTGGGATCTGCCAGGTGCTTTTGGCTTGGAAGTAGCCTGCGTGGAGCCACAAAAGTGAGGTGTGGGAGGGATGGTCATCTTACCCATGTGGGTAACAGGGGTTAGAGGGGCACCTGCAGTTACTTTCCAGCTCTCCTAATGTGAAAATTTGACAGATATAACTAAAACAAAGGGTAAACTAAGATAAATAAAACAGCAGCCATTTTTGTCCTGCATGATTGTTGCTCAACATGCTAAATACACAGAGTGAAAGTCTGCTCCTAGAAAAGGCTTGCTTTTTTGGCAGGTAAGGAGGAGGGAAATCACATCTTCTCTGAGGGCTGAACCCCCTCAGGGCAAGCTTGCACAACCAGGTCTGTAGCAGAGCAGCACAAGGGAAGGCAATAAATCAGTGCAGATTTGCTTTTCAGATAGGGGCACAGAAGTTAATACTCTGTTACTTAATTAGGGCTGTAATCCAGTCTTTGATACTGTTCACAAACAATGGAATAACCTGGGAGTATTTAACACCCTGGGGCATATTTCTACCTCTTTCAGCTGGACTTGGGATGTTTCAGTGACTAATTTTGCAGAGATCAAAGGGGACTCCCCTCCATGGGCCTGTCTCCCCCTCCCCCTGGCATGTAGAGAAGACCTGAAATGGCTTGGTGGGGCTCAAAGGATGTTCCCACCACCGAGAGCCACCTGAGGGATGCAGGGATGGCCAAAATCTTCCAGAAGATGACAGGATAATCAGGGAGAGCCATAAGCCTGCAAGCATGTACAGAAACCTGGCTTTGAGGGCACAGAGGTTGCTGCTCAGTTGGCAAGTAAAGACTGGGAAACATCACCAGTCAACCAGCTCCAAACTCCCATCACAGGCAGACCCCAGCAGGGAGTTGGAGCACTGTGGTGTGAACAGTGGTGCCTTGTATTGAAACTGCTCTGCAATAAAATACTCTGCAGCAGACTACAGAAAAGGGTATTTGCAGACCAACAACACCCTATGAAAAGTAGCATACAATTCTTCTAATGCTACTAATCAGGCTGTAGCAGAGATTGCAATACTTTTCAGACCCTGGGAATGGGGTTTAGACCTTTCCTATTATTGCTTCCTTTAAGCCAGCACCCCAAGTAGTACCTGGAAATTTACTGGCTTGTCAATACAGTTTTCCCATCCTTCCCTGAACACTATGGCATGTACATTATGCTGGGCAGGGTGAGTGGCCAGCAGTGGGCACTGGCAGCTACCTGGATGCTGGGGCAGTGTTTGATGCCTGTGTTTTGCTGCCCACAGGTGCCACCGCCAGTGTCTGGAAGAGCCTCTGGGAACTGTGTGGGACAGCACCGGGTATGTACCCCCCTGCCTCACCCAGACCTCCCAGGATGCCCTGCACCAGAGGCTCAGGGAGAAAAAGTTCCTTTTGGAGGGTAGCCCCAGTGAGCCATGGAGAGAGACCAGCAGTGCCTTTGAATCTGAGCAGCTCTTACAAATAGCAGGGGTGGGGAGGGGTGTGATGTGCTCTGGTGAGGGAAGGACTTCCTTCCCAAGGGGCTCCTCTTCCCCTGCCCAGCCCCAGAGCACAAATGCCTGGTGTACCCACAAGTGAGGGTGTAAAAATCTCAGGCCCAATTGCTACAGGGTTTTTTTCAAAGTGTTTTGGTGTAAAATGCATCAGTATCATAATTCAGATGAGTAGTATGGAAGAAAATGCCTGGTTTTCCCTACTGGATACAAGCTGCTGTCCTTCCAGTATCTTGATTGCCATCAGTCCCATAACTCATGTCTGATGGGACCATCAACCAGGTTGCTCATTCAAGCCTTAAGCTGCCTTACAAAAAAATCCAAACTCATAGCTCCTGAAAGCAAGCACAAGCAGAAAATGAGCCTAAGGGAAAACAAAACCCCCAGAGCTCAGGATAGGAGAACATGCATCCTGCCCAGATCTCTGCCTATGCTGGTGGCCATGAGGTGGTGGGAGCTCCTGCCTGCCCTGGGGTCTCAGGGGATACTGTTGGGATGCTGCTTCAATGCCACGTACAGCAAGGGAAGATCCTGCCAATGCGTTTCATAAGAAAATGGTAGGGTTTGGTTATTTTCTTCCCCACCAGATACTTCTGAAAGGCTGCAATGCCAAGCATGGCTTCTACATTTTCAAATATGTCTACTCATTCTCAACGCGGAGGAACCAGACGCAGATAAAGGTGAGGAGGTGGCCAGGTGGCACGGCAGGACCCTGGCTGGGAGGCAGGGCCCCAAGCAGCCGTCTGTCACCAGGGCTGTCCCTGACCTCTCCCCTGTGTGTATTGCACAGAAAGAAGATGCTGACCGCCAGAATATCCTCCCCAGCCGCCGGCTGGATGAGGAAAATGCCAAGCGGGAGCTGCCAGAGGCCAGGACGACCCCAGAGCGCAGCAACAACAGCAGCACTGAAGCAATCGAGAATGTGATTGTCCTCAGGCCTGAAAACCGCAGCACCCCAGGCGCCGGCAGGGACGCTCCCAGTCCTCGCCCTGGCACTGGCACGCGAGCACGTGGTGGTGTCGGAGCTGCAGGTCCCACCCTGTCCAGCTCAGAGGGCAGTGGCAATCTGGATTTGGTGGTTGAATTTGATAGCGATGTTCCCATTATCCCTCAGGGTGAAAAGCCCAGTGAGGTTGTGGTGAGGAACAGGTCCAGCGTCAGGAGTGAGGACAAGGATGGTGGTGCCCCCGGAGTGGTTCCTGTGGAAGGGGCAATGACAGCTGGGAGGGAGAGGGCCCCTGCCACTGGAGGGGCAGAGGATGAGGGCAGCGGTGAGTCCACTGTCTCTGGCCAAGGGCAGGAGGGTGTCATGCGGGGCACAGGGATGGGAGATGTTGCTCTTGCCTCTGTCACTGAGAAGACAGAGGACGTCCAAGTTGATGCCACGGGTGTGGATGAATACGCTTACATCCCGGACTCGGGCAGTGTCACCATCACCCGTGGGAACCTGGGCAGCACAGCGAGGGCCACCAGCTTCACCCAAGTCTCTCCAGGCAAGGATGATGAGGTCAACATCTTCATTGGGAGGGCCAATATCCACGTGGGGGAGCAAGAAACCACCCAGGCCGGTGCCACTGTGGGCAGCGAGGATGACAGCATCACCACTGCGGGAACCAGCAGGCCCACCCACCCCAAGCTGGGTGTCACTGCAGCACCAGATGGTGGTGATGATGACAGCACCCCTACTCGCAGCCAGCCAAAAGGACCAGCCACCACAGCCACCCTAAGCCATGGGGACAGGGTCACCAGAAGACTCAGGGTCACCAGCAGACTCAGGGATGTGCGCCCCACGGGAGAGGATGAGGAAGGTGCCACCACCATTGGTGGCTATGGGGAAGGACAGGTGACTCCTGTCCCCTGGAGAATCACTGGTGGTGACGTCACTGTCCCCACAGTTGCCAGTGTCCGTGGGAAAAATGATGATGATGAGGTGAGAGGTGAGGGACAGAGGGTCAAGGGGAAGCCAGACCATCTGGCTACCACGACACGCCAAGAGGGGGGTGATGAGGAGGCTACTGCCACTGCCCCAGCTGAAAGAGCCAGCATCCCTCTGGCCACTGTCCCAGCTGAAGGAGCCAGCATCCGCCTGGCCACTACCACCCCTGGGGTGACTGAGGGGGACTACACCACCTCCTCGGTGACAGCCAGCAGCCGTGAGGCAGGCAGGAGCACTGTGGTGGGGAAAGGAGGGAGTGGGGAAGTGAGACCAGCCACCCCAAAGCCCCTTGGGGAGGGACAGCCTGGGGCAGGGGTGAGGGTCAAGCCAGGGGGAGCAGGGCTGGACAAGACACCCAGGACAGACAAAGCACCATCCCCAAGTGGGAAAGCCAGCAGCCAGGCATTAAGCAGGAGCCAGACAAAGGCTGGCAGCCACGGTGGCGATGCTGAGGGCACGTCACATGCCACCAAAGCAGGGGGCAGCCCCACTCCACAGGCACGGCAAGAAGTGGGCAGCATGGCAGCAGGCAAGGGCCGGGAGAGGGGGCGAGGTGGTGAGACTGGAGCAGCAGTGTCAGGAGCTGGGGGTGGCCGCCGCCTCCCCGGGCACCACGGCAGAAGGCTGGGGACTGGGGCACCGGGGACGTTCGCAGCGCTGGGCCACAGCAGGCAGGTGGATCAGATGAAGCGCGCCGATGAGCTTCACGTCCGCGAGCGGGCTTTTTACACCCTCGGTGGGGCAGAGGGTGGCCCCCACGGCCCCTACAGCAACCTTGGGAGTGCTGACAGCAGCCAGTCCTCCGAGGGGGAGCAGGACAGCCACAGTGACAGTGGACAAACAGGACTTCAGCCCTCTGGGTGGGAATCCCCAGGGCACCCCTATGGCCGCTGGATCCAGGGGTCTCTCTGAGGGGCTGCTGGTGTTCACCCCGGCAAACTCCAGTGGTTGAGTCAGGGGGTCCCACATGTCATGTTACCCCCCCCTTGGCATCCCCGCTGTGGGCTCTGCTCTTGCCTGGGTGAGTGGCATGTTGCTGGGGGGCAAGTGGTGCTTCACAGCCCAGGAGCCAAAAATCACTGGTTCACGCAATCTGCTGTTAATTTGAGGGAGGCTGCATGTGGTGCTGCAGCAGGGATGCATGGGTCTGTGCTAGACAGCCACATAACAGCAGTCATGCTACACAGCATAGGGTAGTGCTGTTTGTGCACTGATGCGAAGCAAGAAAAGAAACAGTGAGAAAAAGCCTCTGTCCTCGCAGTTTCACTTCCAGCCTACTGGAGAAATAAAGGCATTCCTGTACCTGAGGATCTGCTAACTCTGGTGTTTGCAGTGGGACTTCAGGCAGCTGCTCTGCCACAAGCAAAATGATGGAGGTGGGGCTGGTCCCTGGGCATAAGGGGATTTCTGGCCGCAGCACATCCCTGGCCCAGCCATCAGCTGTGGGGCTGCAATCTGGCCAAGAAGCCCTAGACATCCCTCCCTTGGGGTATCAAACCCCAGCAGATCCTGCCCAGGGCAACTTGCCCCTCTGGGTAGTTAGCGCTTGCTGGGGAGCCCCACAAGGCCATCACCCCCCTTGGCTCGCCCATCTCCTGCACTGAGAAATCCCCATTGAGCCCTCCGGAGGGCTGACCATTTGCTGGCCACACCGTGCCTCCAGCAGCAGCGTAACGCTCTGGCCTTGCTGCCGCCACTCCTGCTACCATTCCTACCGCTGGCCCCCGCACGCAAGCCAGGCTGGGCTTCGACACGCTGGAGCCATGCCACCGGTGGTGCCTGAAGTTAATCACTGTTTATGCAATTGCAGGTTGCTTTTTCTGTCCAAGAAGCTGCTAAAACAGGCATTTTCAGCAACGTGCTAGAGCGAGTGGCTCAGTGGGAGTGCTGCTGAGCCTCAAGGGGGAGAGGTGCTGCCTCAGCACATGCTGAGGGGACTCCCCACCAGCGCTGTGCCCATGCAGGGAGGGGGTGGGAGCCGCCACGATGTCAGTGAGGTACCCAAAGAGTGCCTGCTCCTCTGCCCTCTGCACAACTGCACACAGGGAAGTGGCAGATCCTGTTTGGGGCCATAGAATAACAGAATGGTTTAGGTTGGAAGCAACCTTAAAGATCATCAACTCCCCTACCATGGGCAGGGATGCCACCCACTAGATCAGGTTGCTCAGGGCCCCATCTGGCCTTGAACACTTACAGGAATGGGGCATCCACAGCTTCTCTGGGCCGCTTGGGTCTCAGGAATCATGCATTGCTGGTTGATGCTGGAACCATCAGGACCAGGATAACACTGTGTATTTCACTGGTGCTATCAGTTAGCATCAGCTCTCAGGGCTCTGCTTTGCTACAGCTCACGCTCTCCACGGGAAAGGATCAAAAATTGCATGTGCCCACTATGCCCCCACCAGGGCACCAGGCCCTGGTGCCCCCAGGGGAGCCAGCCCAGGCAGCCTGGTGCCAGTGCTGCAGGGACACGGAGACTGAGGCAGCCTGTGGCAGGGGTTTGCCTGAAGCTTCCCAGGCTCGGGGCAGCATCCAGAAGACCTCCAAAGGCTCAGGGACCCTCTGTGCTGGCCCATCTGGTTCACAGTGAAAGGGGCTACATAGACTGGGCTGGGTGACTGATGCCCGGAATTGTCACGGCACATGACACCCCAAGTCTGAGGGGCTATGGCAGTGTTCCGGGGAACTCAGGCTCAGCAGGATTGCCTGGCATATGAAAGGGTGGTTTTGGGGTCTCACTGCTGGCAGGCCTAGAAGTGGTGGTTTTGCAGCCCCATGTGGACCCCGGTGTAGCGCCCAGTCACTCCCACCATCAGTCCCAACTGCATTCTTGTCCACACGATTAAGCAGTAACCCTCAGCAAGGCCTGGGCACCATCTAGTGGAATAAAAAGCCTTTTGCTCAAAAGATTTTTGTGCCTGTTGAATGATGCCCAGCTCTGCCTGATGGTCACTGCTGCCCTCTTGCCCCACTGCTTCCCTGAAGTCCCAGGGAGACCTCCCTGAATGGCGAGGTCAGGTATAAAACAGGCTAGTTCAGGTATAAATGGCATGCAGTTATAAATCAACATTACCTCCTTGCACAGTTGCTGTTAAAGCACCTGGAATTTCTGTGCCTGAATTTCTGGCCCTACACCTGGGGCACATGCCATTTTGGGATGCTCACCCTGAACCCTCTCCTCACCACCACCAAGGTGCCTGGCTCTGCTCTTCCAAACTCACCTGCCAAATAGCACAAGTGGCCACTGAAAAGAAAAACTGTAAGTTTTCCTTGAGTATTGGATCAAAGTGGGGAGTGAAGAGTGGTAAGTACTTTCTAGGGGTACAGAGCAAAAAAGATTTTGTCTCTAAAATCCCAGCTACTCTTACAAAGGCTAATTGTGGGGATGTGTCCAGGTGAGTAGGCAAATGTTATGCTTAGAGAAGAAACATCCATTATTGTGTGTTATCTCTGCTTTCTAGAGCCTAAAAGCCCTCACACATGAGATGCATTACTGGAAAAAGCAGGTGCTGGATGAAAAAGGCATCAGGTCCCCCGTGATTCAAGTGAGCCAGATGAGGGGAGGGTGATCTGTGAGCTTTGCTTGGGGATTGCCACAGCAGACCAGCTGGGCAAGGCTCAGGTCGGGTCCTTTGCCCAAAGCACACACAGCTGCACAGGTTTTCCAGTGATGTATCTTGGAGCAGCAGCATCATTGAGAAAGCCTGCTGGACTCAGCCTTTGGGTATTATACCCCTTGGGGAAGCCTTCTTACTTCTTCCAGGGTTGTGATCTGCTCCTGCAGATCACTATTCACTATGGTGCTACTGCTTCAGGCCAGCAAAATTGCAAAGAACTGCTAAAATGCTTCCTAAAAGAAGTCTAAAAACCAAGGATGAGCTTTGAGGAACCATTTGAAGTGGCATCATTTGAAGCATCAGTTCAAATGGCATCTTTTTACAGGTTTAGAAGCTGGGCACCACAAAGAGGGTGTTGGGCACCAACCTTTAGCATTGAGCTTAAAAATGAGTTTTGAACTGTATGTTTTTAGGTACAGAACTCAATGCTGACTGTGCAGACACTTTCCCAGCTGTGTGGGAACAACAGGGGCAGCCTGGAGAGACACAGGTCCCCCTTGTAACACCGTGTTTTTTCAGAAGAGGGCAAAAGCAGATTGCCTGAGGCAGCAGCTGAAAGCAGCATCTCTCAACGAAGACGAACACTGCTACAGAACAAGAATGATTTTTCCCCTCACCTGCTGTAGTTACTCAGTGCCATCATCCCGCACCAAGGAACAGGGACTGAGACGGACTGAAATACCACTCAGATCCCAGCAAACCCCTCCTCCCTGTGCTCAGCCTTCCTGCTAAGCTGACAGCCAAACCTGGGCAATTGGAGGAGCTCTGAGCACATCCAGATTTTTGAAGCATGGAAGATGCTCCAAAGCCTCCCTGCTTTGCCAAAAGAAGCACTTAGTGCCATTGAGAAGGGTGCAAATCAGTCCCAGCAATAAGAAACCTACCTGAGTTTTTCTTCTGCAGAACAAGCCACTCACTACTGCCTCCCATCAAGGGCTTCAGAAATATTTTTACTTAATGCAAACAGTCTTAATATATATTTCTCTAATAGACCATTCACCAGCACTTCCCTGTGAAGAGTTTGGGAAACGTATTCGGAGGTCACAACCATTGCCATAGCCAAGCAAAGGCACAATCTGACACATGAATTGCAATGCAATTCTCAGTGGGACTATTAAAAATTATTTTAAGTCAATATTATCATCTTTTGGGGGCTTCTTTTGCTAATCCTTGCCTCTTTCCTGCATCCTTAGGGTGGATTTAGAGGGACTGCTCTGCGGGGTTGCTTTGGGGAGTGCAGTCCTATCCAAGCTGGGGGGGTCAGGTGTCACGCTCCCTCCCATCAATAACCCACCACATGTCCCTGGCAGCCTGAGAGGATGATGCAGCCCTCTTTCACTTGGGTTCCCCTGGCAACAAAACCAAATTGCCCATGGGCAGGCCCTTGTGGGAAAACACAGCCAGGGCCATGGGGCTGAAGGGCTGGGCTAGTTGCTGGACCTCTGCTGCCTTATGGAGTCCAGTTTGTCTACTAGCAGCTCAAAATCATTTGGGTTATTAGTGAGTCAGAGAGAAGCAGTACCAACCCAGCCAGGGTGGCAAGTGGGTTTTCTCACATCACTGTACATTTTCTTGTCATTGGTGATCGCCCTGCAGCAGGCTATGTCTGCATATGACATCTTATACTATATTCACCCTTCTTAAATTACTTTATGACCCTTGATCTGATCTCCAGGATACCCCTGATTTGGGAGAGTACAGAGCTGAAAACCTCTGGCCAGTGAACCATGCATTTCTCACTTATGAGTTGCTTTCCTCTGGCAAAAAATGCTGGCAAACCATAACCATCAGTAAAAATCCCAATGCTGTTCCTCCAGGGTGATTGATATACATGCCAGCTCAATTTGGGCTTAGTTCATGCTGTTGGCTAAAATTAACCTTTTATTTTTGGAAGTTAATAAACTTCTTCCTTCATAAAATGGAAAAACAAGAGGTGTTACACCTTGCTTTAAAGCTGGTCCACGTGGAAGGAGATAGAACAGGTACGTAGCCTTTCAGCTTTTGTGGCATGTACAGAGAAGGGGCAAGAGATTTCCTTCCCTCCCACCTCTGAGTGATGAGTATTTTCAGTAGTGGCTTTAGTTTAAATGTGTTGGGCCCTCCAATAAGCATTTTTTCAGCCCCCTGCTGTGTACCTCTAGCAGCAATGAGGAAGATCAAGGCTGTTCAACTTACTAAAAGCTACCCCTCCTTCTCCTCAGTGCTCTCTCCTCCCTTACCCCTGATAGCACATTCCTGCTAAAAGCCATCGAGTCCCACCCTGAAATACAAGTGGTGCTAATTCCACTCAGCCAACCTCAGCTGCACCTGAAGTGTGAGTGGACAAGGGTCCCTGCCTTAACACATGGGAGGTTTCATACTCCAGTAAATCCAGCTGTACTTCATCTCAGCTTAAACACTCTTGCTTTCCAAAAATCTTGGATCCAAAGGGCAGAGGCTTAGATTAAAAAAATCCTAAAGGAGATTTAGTGCTCAATATAAAAATGCTAAGATGCTAGAGCAATTCCAAATAGATATTTAAAGTAGGGATAACTAAGTACCTCAAACCAGCCTCCATGCAATGAACATGAAGAATGAAGGATGTGAATATGATGACTGAAACGAGTTTGCTTCAACTCCCAGATGCAAGATTGAGAAAAATGGAAGAGTGATCCCCATCTATCCTTAAACCCTCAACACTTTGTCAATTACCTAAAAGCGACAGTCGTAATAACAGAGAAATTTTTGTAAGAAATGAACCTCCTCACACAGAGCACATTCTGAAAATATCCTTAGGCTATCCACAGTGTTGGATAAATTGCCACCACACTCCCCACAGCCGAGAGTGCCCATGGGATCAGGGGCTGAGGAGCATTCCTGCATCCAGGAGGGCCGAGGCAGGGTTGCTGCCACTCTCAAGAGCTCCAGCCAACGCCTCTGAATGCAGGTCCAGTGGCAGACTGCCTAGAAGGAAAATGGAATTTTAATTTCACTCTTTTTTCCTGTGTCACCTTTCACAGCAGAGCAGGGCCTTGTGGAGGGAAGGTGCTGTGCCCGGGGAGCAGATCAAACCTCCTCCTACCCCTGCTGTGAAATGCTCAGCAGAGGAACAGCTGAACACCTGAAAACTCCAAGGCTTCAGAGACTTGAAAGAAGGATCTAAATCGTTAGATTTTCACCAGTTTGGTGTTGGAGGTGAGGGAGATTACGAGGAAATGGAAACTGCGTTTGCACTATGGAAAGACCAAGGAAAAGGAGAAGTGTCATTTGGAGATTGGAAAACCAGCCTTGCCAGTGCCACTATCAATAATCACACCAACATTTAAAGACTGTGTTGTGGTAGCTATGTAAAAGTTAGAAAACCTATTCGTAGGTTGATCCCCTCATTTTCTCTCCCCCTCACGGACTTCTGCCTGTCAGGCATGGAAACAGTGTCCCATTGGTCAGTCTGCCCCAGGGTACTGACCAATCCTGTTCTCCCCTTGTTAGTCCAGTCCCTGTTGACACCTCCTTATGTTTATTCATATCCCTCAAACCAATGATTGTTAGAGGATTTGCATGCTCCTCCCTGTCTCCGCCCTCTTTCCAGAGCCTTCCCATACCTAGCCCTATAAAACCCACTATTTTGTCCCAATAAAGTTAGATCAGCTTTGGCTGTTCAGGTGTTTATGTGCTGTGTCGTGTGTCTTTTTCCCAAGCGTGTGGCCAGAGTGAACCTAACCTGTTAGCCACTGCCTCTAGCCCTCTTAACACCTCCTACAGGCTAGGCAAGAACCCCGTGCTGGTGGGACATCGGGGGGGGGGGGTGGTGTAGTTTGTTGTAATTTTAGTTGTTTTTAATTAGTGTTAAAACAGTCTCGCAAGTCTTTTCAGCAACACAGTAATAAACACGGAGGATGAAGGTTAAGAAAGGGCTTAATTTTCTTTGGAGCGGGGGAAGGCGGGAGTGTCGAAGTTTCGGTGGGGTTTTTCTCCAGCCGCCGAGAGGCTGCAGCGTTACTCCGGCGGGCGGCGGAGGCAGAGCAGGTGCTCCCTCTGCCCTGCCCGCGTTAGGCCTCGCCCGGAGGCTGCGCCCAGCTCTGAGCCGGCACAAGCAGGACGTGCCCGCTGGGGCGGCACGAAGGTGCAGGAAGGCAGCGGCCAGGAAGATGCTCCGAGGGCCGGAGCACCTCTCCTCTGCAGCCGGGCTGGGAGGGAGGCGGCGCTGTCCAACCTGGAGAGGGATGGGCTCCCGGGAGGCCTCCCTGCGTCCCCCTAGGGGCTGAAGGGGCTCTATAGGAAAGGTAGAGAGCGATTCTTTAGATGGGCAGAGACTGAGAGGAGAAGGGGGAGCGATTTTAAAGCAGAAGGGGGAAGATTAGGTTAGATGTTAGGAAGAGCTGTGAGGATGTCGAGACACTGGAACAGGCTGCCCAGAGAAGCTGCAGGTGCCCTGTCCCTGGAAGGCCCCATTAAAGGCTGGGCTAGATAGGGCCCTGAGAACCCTGATCTAGTGGATGGTGTCCCTGTCCATGGAGGGGAGTTAGAACCAGATGATCTTTAAGGCCCCTTGCAAGCCAAGGCATTCTGGGTCTCCCTGAGCGTGCAAAGAGGTCACCGGTTCCCGGAACATGGAATGGTACCAAACGGTTGCCATGGGGGCTTCTGCGCGGAGGGGTCAGGAGCCCAACACTCCATCGACAGTTGGCAGTTGGCGGATGCTCTGCTGGGAAGCAGGTGCGGAGGAGCCTCTGTCTTCTCTGTCCCAGGTGGGAACAGAGGGCGATTTGCTGATACTTTTCAAGAAAAATTCTCAACCAACAGTACAGGTGAGTGCAGATGATCTTTGAAAATAGTTCTGATGCTGTGGGGCTGTTCTGATGCTGTGGGGCTTCAGGTCCAGCTGCAGGTGCCTGCGGCTCAAGTAGCAAACTTGTGGACGTCCCCTCTAGCTTTGGGCAGAAACTGCCAAACTCGTGAAAGGGAATCTTACCTATGCGTGGGTATTTAAGAGAACAGGCATTCTAGATAGGTAATCTCCTCTCTTCTTTTCTGATAGGTTTGGAAGAACATCATTCTCCAAACCCTAGAAATCAGGACTTTGTAACAGCATCCTACCTAAGGAATCTAAGGGATTGGTTGCTGTACCATCCATGAAATTCCTTTTTTTGGTGTTAGTCCCACCAAACTTACTTTTCCGGTGGTTTTAGAGAACAAAACACCATGAGCACAGTAAGTACTTTACTACTCAATGAAAATTTGATTTCTGAAACATGTTTTCTGGGATCCTTCAAGAAAGGATTTCAAGAGGTTTTAGCGAGTGCACGGGAACAGAAGCCTATTAAAAGTTCATGGAACTTCATGTTCTGGGATCCTGAAGAGTTTTAATCTCTCAGGGTGCTAGCAATAGTTCCGAAATGCTTACAGTGTGAGCAACAACCTGAGAGAATTGTGAACTAGTCTTCTTATTTGCAAGCCACTTGGGATAGGCTTTTTCCTGGTGAGGCAACTGGTAAGAGGTTGGGGGTGATGTCTTTTCCTTGATGCCATGGGCTCAGGTGGGAATGACCCACAGCACCATTCAGTGCGTATTCCAGCCTTGGCGGAATTGTGTTGGGTATCCTCGTGTGCTTTCACCGGTGTTGCAAAAATGAGGGCCGTGTTAATATTGCTGCCACACGAAATGCTATGGCTTTGTTGTCTTAGAATCGGCGAAAGCGCCGTGGAGAAGCAGTTAATTCCACACAAACTTGGAAAGGAAGCAGGCTGCTGGCTTCTAGTGAAGGTGAACCTTCAACAGCAGAGCCAACAGACCTCGAAGAAAATGGTATGCTTTCTTTCGATCTTGGTAAGAACAGAACCTGCTTCTGGAGGGTTGGGATACAGCTGAACATGTGCTTTTGCCAGCTTCTAGGCCCTTTAGCGGGGAGGAAGGCAACCATGGGATTTCAGAAAGGGCCTAGTAGGGCATCTCGAAACAACAAGCCTTCTCACAACCCTTTCAGTTTGTTCCTGAGCTGTGATACATTTTCCACTAAAATGAGAGAGATTCCATGCTCTCATTTGAAAGAGAATGAGAGGGAATTTCCACCAAGATGAGGGAGATGAGCTGTGTAGCAAAGGTCGTCAGACCTCATAGGAATGAACTCGATGGGCTGGCAGTTGCCACAGCTGGCACTACAGAGGGTGGCAAACTAAGTATGATATCTCTGAAGCTGGAAGAAGAGAAGGAAGAGTTAGCCGTGCCCCATCCCTCAGGGGAACATGTACGGCATGGTACTGTAAAATGAGGATGCTCTCTATGATTCTGGTTTTGCTTTGGGTTTTGTTTTGGGTTTTTTTCCTGTGTGATAAACATTCCCCTCCATTAGATGAATCACCTGTTGGTGTGTACCTCCCGCCAGCTGTTGTTCTCCAATAGAACTGTGTGGGGAGTTCAGCTGCTGTTCCTCTTGCGCTGCCACCTGTGAGAAACAGGGCTGATAATGGTCTCTGTGGACTGTTGAGGGCAAAGCTTGAGTGAAATTTTGGACATGTTCCTGAAGAGAAGAGACCCAAGGCACAATTGAATCTACCTCAACCTGTTCCACAGTGGCAGCCCATTTCTCTTTTTCAGTTATTGACGAAATCATAGATCTCACCAGGGAATCTCCTGAGCCCGAAGTCATTGATCCAACTGGTGACGATTCTGTTGTGGTAAGTAAGGAATGGCACACTTCTGTCCATCCTGCAGTCAAATTCATTTTCTCTTGTGCTCCTGGGCCTGTCTTCTGGCATCTAACTAGGTAGCCTGACCTGCAGGGCTGAAACACAGCTCTGATTTAGCGCTTTAGACAGAGTTCTGAGTCAAATGCACCTGTGAACACATTAGCATCTCCAAGTCTCCCTTGTAGTGGAAGAGTAATTGAAAAGAGCCTATTGCTCCAGAATTTGGGCACAACATTTACCAGTCTTTGGCAATGTCCCAGAAGGAGATGCATTTTAAAGATGAAGCTATTCTAGAGCTACTCAACATACAGGCCAGTTATTTAAAGAAAAAGAAAAGGAGAGGACAGGAAGACTTTGACTTCCCAACTATGAAGTGTTTAGCTGCAACATCCATTTAAGCTACTCCTGGTCACTGAGGTGTTCACCTCATACAACATGTTTCTGGCTATCACTGCTAATTTTGACTCTTTGGTTCAGAAAGGGGGACAGAAACACCTCCAGCCTAAATCCAATTAGGGGACTGAAACAGGGGATGAGGGAGGAGGGACTCCAGGTTGTTCCTAAACTGCCTCCCTTTCGACCCTGTTGCAGCAGCGGGAGCAGAACCAGGAGCAGCCACTTCTTTTCAGCGTAGAAGTTAATTCAGTTGTGCAAGTGGTGAATGATGGTGAAGAGGAACCAAGAGAGAATGATGGGTATGTGACAGAAAAAGTGTCTTTCGAAAGTCTAGTCTCTGACAGAGAGTAGAAAGAGGGTTTTGCCCACAAAATCTGCAGTAAAATCTAGCAGAGACCTTTCTTCATCCTTCAGGAAGTCACTAATGAATGGATCCTGCACTGTGGCTTGAGACACACTCAAATGCTTGCAGTACAGAAAAGCTCTTGAAATGACTGTGTTGCTGGGCTGGGATGTTGCTAAATAAGAGAAGGGGATGTTTGGATTTCTGACGCTTTATGTGTTGCTAACCCTGGATGCACAGTGAGATTAATGGCTGCGTGTTCTTTCAAATTCTCTCTAGCACGGCGTCCACAGGAAGCGCTCAGGAGACCTCACAGGTAAGGATCCACGTGTTGTCATCCTTGCAGCTTTCTGGGAGGGGGAACAGGCCAGAGAGGGATCTGCTTAGCTCAGCTGGCTGATGTGGGATGCTTTGTACAGCTAGTTTGAAACTAGAACCAACTGATTACAGATAACTCCAAGTCCTATTTTTACTACTCAGTGCAAATCTGATTTCTGAAACATGTTTTCTGGGATCCTTCGAGAAAGGATTTCAAGAGTTTTTAGCGAGTGCACGGGAACAGAAGCCTATTAAAAGTTCATGGAACTTCATGTTCTGGGATCCTGAAGAGTTTTAATCTCTCAGGGTGCTAGCAATAGTTCCGAAATGCTTACAGTGTGAGCAACAACCTGAGAGAATTGTGAACTAGTCTTATTTGCAAGCCACTTGGGATAGGCTTTTTCCTGGTGAGGCAACTGGTAAGAGGTTGGGGGTGATGTCTTTTCCTTGATGCCATGGGCTCAGGTGGGAATGACCCACAGCACCATTCAGTGCGTATTCCAGCCTTGGCGGAATTGTGTTGGGTATCCTCGTGTGCTTTCACCGGTGTTGCAAAAATGAGGGCCGTGTTAATATTGCTGCCACACGAAATGCTATGGCTTTGTTATCTTAGAATCGGCGAAAGCGCCATGGAGAAGCAGTTAATTCCACACAAACTTGGAAAGGAAGCAGGCTGCTGGCTTCTAGTGAAGGTGGACCTTCAACAGCAGAGCCAACAGACCTCGAAGAAAATGGTATGGCTTTCTTTCGATCTTGGTAAGAACAGAACCTGCTTCTGGAGGGTTGGGATACAGCTGAACATGTGCTTTTGCCAGCTTCTAGGCCCTTTAGCGGGGAGGAAGGCAACCATGGGATTTCAGAAAGGGCCTAGTAGGGCATCTCGAAACAACAAGCCTCCTCACAACCCTTTCAGTTTGTTCCTGAGCTGTGATACATTTTCCACTAAAATGAGAGAGATTCCATGCTCTCATTTGAAAGAGAATGAGAGGGAATTTCCACCAAGATGAGGGAGATGAGCTGTGTAGCAAAGGTCGTCAGACCTCATAGGAATGAACTCGATGGGCTGGCAGTTGCCACAGCTGGCACTACAGAGGGTGGCAAACTAAGTATGATATCTCTGAAGCTGGAAGAAGAGAAGGAAGAGTTAGCCGTGCCCCATCCCTCAGGGGAACATGTACGGCATGGTACTGTAAAATGAGGATGCTCTCTATGATTCTGGTTTTGCTTTGGGTTTTGTTTTGGGTTTTTTTCCTGTGTGATAAACATTCCCCTCCATTAGATGAATCACCTGTTGGTGTGTACCTCCCGCCAGCTGTTGTTCTCCAATAGAACTGTGTGGGGAGTTCAGCTGCTGTTCCTCTTGCGCTGCCACCTGTGAGAAACAGGGCTGATAATGGTCTCTGTGGACTGTTGAGGGCAAAGCTTGAGTGAAGTTTTGGACACGTTCCTGAAGAGAAGAGACCCAAGGCACAATTGAATCTACCTCAACCTGTTCCACAGTGGCAGCCCATTTCTCTTTTTCAGTTATTGACGAAATCATAGTTCTCACCAGGGAATCTCCTGAGCCCGAAGTCGTTGATCCAACTGGTGATGATTCTGTTGTGGTAAGTAAGGAATGGCACACTTCTGTCCATCCTGCAGTCAAATTCGTTTTCTCTTGTGCTCCTGGGCCTGTCTTCTGGCATCTAACTAGGTAGCCTGACCTGCAGGGCTGAAACACAGCTCTGATTTAGCGCTTTAGACAGAGTTCTGAGTCAAA